>NC_045440.1:132411543-132462560 GCF_002776525.5 Piliocolobus tephrosceles | reverse complement strand
TCAGAGAATATACGTTGTATGACATCTACCTTTTTAGATATGGGGAGGTTTAACTTGTGGCCTAACATGTAGTCTATCATGAAAATGTCCCGGGTACACTTGAGAAGAAAGTATTTTCTGTTGCTGTTGGAAAACGTGTTCTGTATGAGTTAGATCTGTTTGGCTTATTGCATTGTTCAAATTCTCTATTTCCTTACTTATCTTCTGTCTGGTGGCCCTATCAAATATTGAGTGTAGGGTACTAAAGTCTATAACTATTACTATAGTGTTGTTTATTTCTCCCTTCAATTCTGTAAATTTTTACTTCATATATTTTGATGGTCTGCTATTAGCTTTGTAAATGTATATAATTGTATGTTCTTGCTGTATTGAATCTTTTATTATTTATATAATGTTCTTTTTCTCTCTTGTAACTTTTTTAAAACTTAAAATCTATTTTGCTTGATGAGTAGAGCCACCCCTATTCTCTTTTTGATTACTATTTGCGTGGAATATTCTTTTCCATCCTTTCACTTTCAACCTATTTGTATCTTTGGATCTAATGTGAATTTCTTGTAGACAGTAAATAATTGGATAATTTTAAAAATCTATTTTGTCAATCTCTGTCTTTTGAATGGAGAATTTAGTCTATTTACAATTAAAGTAATTGCTGATAAGGAGGGAATTACTTCTGTAATTTTGCTAATTGTTTTCTATATACCTTATAGCTTTTTGTCCCTCACTTCCTGCATTACTGTCTTCTTTTGTGCTCAGTTGATTTTTTTTTGTAATTAAACTTTTAAATTCCTTTCCTGTTTCTTTTTGTGTAAAATCTTTACATATTTCTTTGTAGTTAATATGAGGATTATACTCAAATCCTAAAATTGTAATACCCTTAAGTTACAGTTATGCCAGTTTACCTTATATAATGCTGCCCTTTTTATAGTTTTTAGTACAAAACTCTACTCTTTTAAGAGTTTTGTCCTCATTTCTTTCTATTATTCATGCCACAAAACTTCATTGTTATACATCATGTGTCCAAAAACATAAACTATTAATTTTTAAAGGCAAACTAATCCTAAATAGTGTAGAAAGAGAAATATGCAATATTTAGCTTTTAGACTAGTGTCTTAATGTGTTAGTCTCTTTAATTATGCAGACAATAAACAAAAAAATGGTGCCACACATCATCATTACAATAATACTAGTTTTAATAATTGCCTATGTATTTACATTGATTGAGATCTTTATTTCTTCATATGACTTGGAGTTACTGTCTAGTTTTCTTTCATTTCAACATGCAAGACTCTCTTGAGCACTTCTTAGACAGCAAGTCCAGCGGTGATAAACTCCCTCAGCTTTTGTTTATTTGCGAATGTCCTTATTTCTCTCTCACTTTTGAAGGATAGTTTTGCTGGATATGTGATTTTTGGACAACAGGGGTCTCTTTTGTTCATCTTCTGTTTTTTGCTGGACTTCTAGTTTCTGACAAAAAAAATCAACTGGTGATCGTATTGAAGATCCTTTGTATGTGATGTGTTACTTCTCTCTTGCTGCTTTCAAAATTCTCTCTTTGGCTTTAGACAGTTTGATTATAATGTTTCTCAGTGTGATTCTCTTACAGTTCATTCTTTTTGGAGTGGGAGTTTATTGAGCTTCTTAGATGTTTATATTCATGTCTTTCATCAAATTAGAAAAGTTTTCAGACATTATTTCTTTAAATATTATCTCTGCCCCTTTTACCTTATCTTACCCTTCTGGCAATGCCATAACATCTATGTTGGTCTCGTTGAAGGTGTCCTACAGGTCATGTATGCTCTGATGCTCTGATCAGTTTTCTTCATCCATTTTTCTTTCTGTTTCTCAGACTTGACAATTTTTTTGTCCTATCTTTGAAATAGTTTTTTTTTTTTTTTTCTTGCTCAAATCTGTCTCTAAAATATTCCAGTGGATTTTCATTTTCATTTTAATTTTTCAGCTCCAGAACTTTTGTGTGTGTGGCTTATGTTAGGTTTTTATATCTCTTTAGACATTTTGTATTTGTTCATATATTTTATTATTGACTTTCTCTGTGTCATCCTTTGGTTCTTTGAGAATCTTTAAGGCTGTTGTCTTAAAGTCTTTTTCTAGTAGTTCTGTCATTAGGTCTTTTCTGGAGACAGTTTTTATTGATTTACTTTTTCTTTTGAGCGGGTCATACTTTCCTGTTTCAGATTTTTTTTATTAACCTTGAGATTTTTTTGGGTGCTGTTTTTTGTTTCGTTTCTTCATAGTTATAGACTGTCTCTATGTGAAAGATCAGCCTAAGTTGTAAGCTTAATGTATTCTCAGGTCTTTTCTGAGCTTGTGCCTACCCCTGAGCATGCATGGTGACTTTCTAAATTTTCTTATATATGTAGTTGCTTTTGTATATTCTACTCTTCAATGTCTGACTCTCAAAAAAAAAAAAAAAAAAAGATGAAGAAAAAAACAAAATGAGGGGGATGGCATCAGTCTTTTAACTTCTCTGGAAATCACCTCAGTCGGAGCAGAAGAAGCTTGCAACAATGGGAAGGGTTATGAAAACAATGGTCACAGCCTCATTGTCTGGACTTCTGTGGTCAGAAGCAGCAATCAATTATCAAATCACAGTCACCCAATACTTAAAGACTAACGTTCTTTTGGCCTACTCCTTCCCCTTTAAGCTATCAGCAAGCTGCTCCAGGGGATCGGAGGGATCTGCCTACCATGGGATTGAGGGATGGGGAGTGGGTAGCTGCTAATCTGCTAATAGCTGAAATCGGCTGAAATGAACAGCAATTTACGAAGCAAGGCTTCCTCTGGAAGTTTTAAGCCTTCAATAGACTTCAGAGTTCCAAAGTAGTTACTTTAGATATATTCTGCCATTGTAATTGTTGTCTAGGTAGGGAGACACATTCCTGCTGCTTCCTACTCTGCTACATTTCCAAAATATTCCTTTATGATTTGATTTTTATTGCTGAAAAATTCTCCATATTGTATGTCCAACATATATTACCTATTCACTCTCCAAGTGATGGATACCCAGGAGGCTTCTAACTCTGTCAACACAAATGAACTGCAGTGAGTAGCTTCAAGCAAAATTACTTATAGAACTGTGTGAAATGTATATCTCAAAGAGAAATTTTAGGGTTATTAGAATGTATAAATCCATTAGTCAGCAGTGTATTAAGTCTCTTTTATCTGAACATCTGTCCATGTCTGGTGTTAGCTATCTTTCTAATTTCTGCCCTCTTCACTTACAACCATAATTGTATAAATGGAAAGAAATCATTTGCTAAATAAAACTGATCATGCATTCAAAATAATACATGCTGATCAAGTACAATGATCAGAGACTCCATTAGTAAAATTCACCACAACTTAGCTAAATTTATAAAGATTAAAGAAGAAAAATCAATTGATACATTTAATTTTGAAAAAACACATAATAAGCTTCAGCACCATTAATGGTTAAACAAATAAACGATAACAACAAAAACAAATAGGAAATCAATGGAAATGTCCTCAACTTGTTGGGCATTACATAATGAAACAAACTAATAAGCAAATAAAACAACTGATTGGCAAACTTTGGCCACAAATCTTCTAGTATCATTAGCAAGACATGAATGCCTATCTCATCAGCAATAATATTTGAAGCAAGGAAATGAAAAAAATAGGTATTAATATGTAAGTAAAGATATAATCCTTAAAGATGATATTTTTCTACCTTTTAAAAAGTAATGAAATCAATAGATAAACTGTTAGAGTTTATAAGAGTTCAACAATGATTTCTGATACAGTATCACTCTTGAGAAATCAACGTTCTTTCTTTACATGAGAAACGAGCAACTAAAAATGTTTGAAAATAAAATATTACATAATGTAGCATCATAGTAAGGTCCCTAGGAATTAAACTAACCAGAATCACTAGATTCCTATGGGCAAAACATTAAAACTCCAAACAGGACATAAAAGGTAATCTGAATAAGTGGAAAGGTTTCCATGCTTTTAGACTGGATAATTGAAGGGGTGGCCTGCCCCTCCACACCTGTGGGTGCTTCTTGTTAGGTGGGACGAGAGACTTGAGAAAAGGAAATAATACACAGAGACAAAGTATAGAGAAAGAAAAGCGGGACCCAGGGGACCAGTGCTGTGTTTTCAGAGGACCCACACTGGCACCGGCCTCTGAATTCCCTCAGTATTTATTGATAATTATCTTTACCATCTAAACGATAGGGGAGTAGCTAGAAAATAGGATCATTGTAGGGAGGAAATCAGCAGTAAGACATAAGAACAAAAATCCTTGTAACATGAATAAGCCTAAAGGAAAATGCTGTGCCTTGAGATGCATATGCAAACATCTCCATAAACCTTTTAGCAGTATTGCTCCAGCAAGCCCCACCTTATTCCTAAAGGCGGTGTCTCCTTACTCAGTAAACAAGGCACACAATGGGTTTTACACCGAGATGTTACATTGCCCAGGGACAGGCAGGATTTTTAACCATCAAGCCTCTTTCAGGTACTTGTTTAACAAAGACACATCCTGCACAGCCCAATATCCTTTTAACCTTAAATCACCTTCGCACATGTCTCTTGCAAGGACAAAGTTGGGGGTAGGGTCACAGATTAACAGCATTTCAAATACAGAACTAAATGGAGTCTCTTATGTCTACTTCCTTCTATATAGACACAGTAACAGGCTGATCTCTTTCTTTTCCCCACAGATAATATTTTAAAGATATTGATTCTCTCCAGATTAAGATACAAATTTGATGCAAGCTCAGTAAAAATTGTAATTATATGGTTTTAACACACTTAGTAAACCTATTCTAGAACTTTAAGTTGACTAAAAATAGCTAAATTAACTTTAAAAATAGTAAAAAGGGGAAGCTTGCCTCTACCAGATATCAAGACATATAGTAAGACTGTAGTAATATAAATAGTGTTTTATTGGTGTAAAAACAGGCAAATTGACTAATTTGATAATAAGTAGCTCTGGAACAGGCTCATTAGCATATGACATCTAAATATATGATAAAGTTGGCACAATAAATTAATGGGAAAAGGACAAATTATTTAGTAGATGGCATGAGCACTACTGGTTCATTTTCATGTGAAAAATGAATCCAGATCTTTATCTAACACCATATATAAAAAATTGAAATCTGGAAGGATTAACATCATAAATGTAAAACCAAAGCTATAAATTTAATGGGAGCTTTGCCCTGTGTTTAAAATAAAAAAAGGAATTAATATCTAGAACAGAAATCAATCTTCTGCTGATTCAAAAGAACATTTCCTCCCCCAAATACACCAGGCTTAAGATACAAACAGGAGGTTACAGAAAAGAAAACTAAAGCAAATACATGCGTAACAAGATGATCAAAATTATTCATAAATAGAGATGTACAAATTACAACACAAAGAGATAGTACTGTGCACTTACAGAGTTGCTAACTGTGCCTTTCTAGACCATATAATTCCTCCTCCTTTTAGAGGTACAGTGATCTCTGTATTAAAGTCCATCATTTATAAATCTTATTTTAAGAAGAGCTCAGAGAGAGCTTTATAAGATATTTATTATAAAATCATTCCCCTTTAAAAATATGCTCTCCCTCAGAAAATAGTTATTAAAGGACTCAGTAGAAGGACCTGGGTACAATCATTAGAGTCAGTAACAAGTGTTATTACTGTGGTCATCACAGTGACACAAAAGAAACTGTGCTATTTAGCTGTGTGCTATGCAAGAATAAGTTATGGTTTGGTTTGTTAAACTACATCATGTCTTCTTTATTTCTAGCACTGCACTTACCTCCATGAGCTGTGACCATTGAAGATTCGTGTTATAAGAAATAGTAAAACAAGTTTGATAATTGAAACCATTCCATTCAATTATTTAATTAGTATTCATCTATTCATTATCATATCTTTGTTCTTCATTATTGTCTATAGTCAAAATGGACAAGAATAGTCTTCTTCTTTGTCTTATTGGAGTTTTTAAATGCTCCCATTCTTTTCATAGATTTCATGAGTTTAGGGCTGCTTTGAGATTTACTTTTATACTCTCCAAAGCATTACTTGCAATGTATATTCTGTAAGATTCTTCTTTACAGGTTGACCACAAATAGTACATAATTGTGGTGGATAATTTTATGTGCCATCTTGACCATGCTAAAAGATGCTCAGATAGCTGGTAAAACATTATTTCTGGGTGTGTCTGGGAGGGTGTTTCCAGAAGAAATTAGCATTTGAATGAGTATCTGAGAGAGAAGATCCACCCTCACCAATGTGGAAAGGCATCAACCAATCCATTAAGGAGTTAAGCAGAACAAAAAGGTGAAGGAAGGGTAAATTTTCTTTCTCTTTTCTTGAACTGGAATATCTATCTTCTTCCGCCCTCAGACATTGGAGCTCCCAGTTCTCAGGCCTTCAGAGCATTCCAGTTTCTGAAATAAATTCATTGACACACACTCTCTCTCTCTCACACACACACATGCACACACCCTATTGATTCTGTTTTTCTGGAGAGCCCTGACTAATATGAAAATGAAGATTCTTCTTTACAAGTTATTCACCAACAGTACAGGACTGTTCAATAAAAGAATTTCACTTCATTTCAACAATCTCGTTATCACTTATAGGATATTTTGTCACTCACACATACAACAAAAACAAAATCGAACCTTGGCATTGCAAAACACATAAATTTGAAAATACTCTTTAGCAATTTGTGTAGGAGGTTTGTAGCCTTTATTGGGAAGAATAACACCAAGCCTTTGTTTAGCTGTCAATCAAGGGAACAATGAATGTGAACGCTGGCCAGTCTATTGTTCTCCTTCACAGGTCGACAGTCTTTCAGTGAATATCACAAAAGGAATGCACAGGTGATTAAACACCAAGTTTCGCACACATATGATTCTGAACTCTTCTGGTGTGATTATTTCCCCAGAAGCCTCATAAAACAGTTTTGAATCACCTCTTCCACTAGCCAGGTGAAAGTTCCTCCAGTTGAAAATACTAACTCCTGTCCCTTCAGCTAACTGATTGACTACCCAGATGACTCTACTTGGATAAGGAAGCCAAGATAATTATTGTGCACATCACTTTCAATGGGGGAAACACCTTGGAAAGTGTTACTGCAGCTTACTTTTAGAGAAATGGGTAGACCTTGGCCAATTAGCAAAGGGAAAGGCAAATGCAAGCTGCAGAGGTCGAGGGAGATAAGTCTAAAGGGTCTGGCAAGAGGAGGTGTTCCAATAGAAATTGGGTCACAGATGATGTGACAATTGTGCAAGAATGTAACAAACCATTCATATAGTGGTTGGTTATACAAATTGAATCAGTGGACTCTTGTGTGCATTTAGTGTGCTTAGTTCAATAATGTATACAGTTGACCCTTGAATAACATGGAATTGAACTATGCTGGTACATTTAGATGTGGGTTTTCTTCTGCCTCTGCCACCCCTGAAACAACAAGACCAACACCTCCTCTTCTCCCTCCTTTGCAGCCTACTCACTGTGAAGACAATGAGGACGAAAACCTTTATGATGATCCATTTCCACTTCATGAACAGGAAATATGTTTTTTCTCTTCCTTATGATTTTTAAAAAACATTTTCTTTTCTCTTGCGTACTTGATTATAAGAGTGCAGTACATATTATATATATAATATACAAAACGTGCTAATCAGCTATGTATTAACCAACTATGTTATTATTGTAAGACTTTTTATGATTTTCTATGTAATATTTTCTTTTTTCTAGCTTACTTTATTATAGGAATACAGTATACAGTAGATACAACATGCAAAATCAGTGTTAATCAACAGTTTATGTTATTAGAAAGGCTTCAGGTCAACAATAGGCTATTTGTAATTAAGTTTTCTAGTTAAAGTTGTATGTGGATTTTCACCTGCTTGGGGGGTCAGCACCCCTAAGCTCTGTTTTGTTCAAGGTCAACTGTATAATTTTTCAGCCTTGGCCCATTGGCAAATGGAGAGAAACATTTGCAAATTTTGCAACTACAAGGAAAAGTACAATTTGGGGGCAATAAAAAGTTAAAATTTCTTGTGGACATTGATAGAAACTTCAAAGAAAGATGATGCAAGACTATTAATAAAAATAAGTTTTAAAAATCATGTCAAAGATGATTCCTTTTATTGTTCTTAGAACACTATAATGTATAGAATAAACTTAGTTTTAAATATATTTGGAAATGTTTTTGGATTTTATGTCATGTCAATGTCTACATAGAAAAATGTCCTTTTTGTTGTTTAAGTTAAACTTAAAGTGTAAAGAGCTGAGCTAGCCATCTTAGGAACACTGACATAATCTATCCCTGCAGCTAACAGTGGAGTTTAATTCACATTTTCCCCCAATTCTTTGGTGTCCAGTCCCATTCGCTAGTCCACAGATAACCAATGTAAAGCACTCAATATATGTCCTTAAATATTATTAATAGTATGTTCTTATAAGATAACAACTCTTATTTCTTATATGTGTGTTTTAATTCACATAAATTATATTATGTTGTAACCCACCTTTTTTTCCTAACTCAGTACTTTTGGTGTGATCTACCCATGTAGCTATGAACATCTAGTTTGCGTTCCTTACTGATGCCCACAGTGCCTGAGTGAACATCCATCACTTATTTATTTCCTCAGATATTAGCTTTGGTTGGCTTCAGTTCCTTGACACCAAAAATAACACTGAAAAACAGGCTTGTATGTGATCCCTTACAAACATATGCAAGAATTTTTCTGGTCTATACACACAGGAAAATTGCTTACATGCCTCCCAGAATGGTTGCCACACTTTACTTTCCATCAACAGTGCGTAAAATTTCATGTCTCTTAAAGTCCTGACAACAAATATTTCTATCTTTTACCATTCCGATCGGTGTAAAGTAGTATCTCGTTGTTTTAATGTTCATTCCTGTGATTTCTGATGCGCTCAAGCATATCTTTGTATACTCTTCAGACACCTATGCTGCCATTTCTGTAAATTGCCTGGTCATTTTGCCCATTTTTCTACTATAGTTTTCTGCTTTATTCTGCTAATTTGGAATTGAGGCATATCTCAGAAATTAATTTCTCTTTATTTTTAAATATTAAAAATATATTTTCCCAAGACATCACTCATTTGCTAACATTGCCTAAGGTATCGTCTCAAATAAAGATCGAGAAATGTGTAGAATTATTTCATTTGATGATTTGTGCATTGGAATCTTGTTTAACTAGCTTTTCACTACTTTTAAGTCATTAGGATATTCTTGTGCAAGGCATCCTATTATACAGGTACCGTTTGAAGTATTTCACATGTCCTAGCTGTTTAGGTCTAGGAACTACGTCCAAGCAAATAAGATCACTATTATTGTTGTCCCCATTTTACAGATGAGAAAACTGAAGCATCAACAAATTAAATAACTTGCCCAAAATTACATAGTTTGGATGTGATTCTATGTTTGAACTCCAGTTACCTGGGCTCAAGAATTCATGCTCTTATAGTTACGTTTTTAATATCTCTAGTGTCCACTTTTTCAAGTTAACAATATTAACTTCTTTCTTTCTTTCCTTCCTTCAATTTTTCTTTCTTTATCCTGCCCCCCCTCCCCTCTCCTCCCCTCCCCTCCCCTCCCTTCTCCTCTCCTCTCCTCTCCTCTCCTCTCCTTTCCTTTCCTTCCTTCCTTCTACAAATGTTTAAGCCTCTGCTGTATGAATATAAATTAGTAGTTAGAGTCTAGTTGTTATTTAAGCCACAAGCCTAGATGAGGTCACCGAGAGTGAGTCCAGATAGAGCAGGGAACACCAAGGCCTGAGCCCTGGGATATTCAACATTAAGGTGGGGTCAAAAAGGAAATACCAGAAGAGGAGGCTGAGAAGGAGCAATCACTAATGTAGCAAGAAAATCAAGAGTCAAATTTCCTGGAAGCTCAGTAAAGAAAGTGTTTCCAGAGGGAGGAGTGATCAACTATGTTAAATGTTGCTGAGGATTCTAAGTGAGTTCCAGAACTAACTGCTGGGTGCAGCATTAATAACCTGGGCAAAAGCAGCCTTGCTGGATGATAGGAGCTTAAAAGAATGGAGAAAAGAGGAGTTGAAATCAGAGAGCAGAAACCTTTTTTTTTTTTAAGGCAGTCTCCTTCTGTTGCCCAGGCTGGAGTGCAGTGGCGCGATCTCGGCTTACTGCAAGCTCCGCCTCCCGGGTTCAAGTGATTCTCCTGCCTCAGCCTCCCGAGTAGCTGGGACTACAGGCACGTGCCACCACGCCCGGCTAATTTTTTTGTATTTTTAGTAGAGACAGGGTTTCACCATGTTAGCCAGGATGATCTCGATCTCCTGACCTCATGATCTACCCTCCTCGGCCATCCAAAGTGCTGGGATTACAGGCGTGAGCCACCCCGCCCAGCTGAGACCATGTTTTTTTAAAGGATTTCTTCAAAAGAGAATGAAGAAAGAAAGTAGTGGCTGGAAAGGGAAGTTGCCTCAAAACAGAGTTAGAAAACTAGTTCACTGCTATCTATCTAATTACACCACAATTTATTCAGCCATTCTCTGTTGATGGCTATTTTGTTGATGGTAATAATGCCATAGTGAAGATACTTATATATGTAAATTTATAATATAATATAAATTATGTTTTTTCTACCAGCCAGTCATCTCAATACTCACTCATATGCACTTATAGATGACAGTGTTTTGTTATTTCTATGGCCCAGATTTGCAGGTGATACGGTTTGGCTGTGTCCCCACCCAAATCTCATCTTAAATTGCGGCTCCTATAATTCCCATATGTCTTGGGAGTAACCTGGTAGGAGGTAATTGAATCATGGGGGTGGGTCTTTCCCATGCCATTCTCGTGATAGCGAATAAATCTTACAAGTTCTGATGGTTTTATAAAGGGGAGTTCTCCTGCACACACTTTCTAGCCTGCTGACATTGAAGTCATCCCTTTGCTCTTCCTTTGCCTTCTGCAGTGATTGTGAGGCCTCCCCAGCCATGTGGAACTGTGAGTCCATTAAACCTCCTTTCCTTTATAAATTACCCAATCTCAGGTATATCTTTATTAGCAGCATGAGAACATACTAATAACAGCAGGCATTGAATTTCTGAATAGAATTGTATAAGTAACTTACATTTCTTTATTATTATTATTATTTTTATTATACTTTAAGTTCTAGGGTACATGTGCACAATGTGCAGATTTGTTACATATGTATACATATGCCATGTTGGTGTGCTGCACCCATTAACTCGTCATTTACATTAGGTATATCTCCTAATACTATCCCTCCCCTCTCCCCGCTCACCACAATAGGACCCAGTGTGTGATGTTCCCCTTCCTGTGTCCAAGTGATCTCATTGTTCAATTCCCACCTATGAGTGAGAACATGCAGTATTTGGTTTTCTGTTCTTGTGATAGCTTGCTGAGAATGATGGTTTCCAGCTCCATCCATGTCCCTACAAAGGACACAAACTCATCCTTTTTTATGGCTGCATAGTATTCCATGGTGTATATGTGCCACATTTTCTTAATCCAGTCTGTCATTGATGGACATTTGGGTTGATTCCAAGTCTTTGCTATTGTGAATAGTGCTGCAATAAACATATGTGTGCATGTGTCTTTATAGCAGCATGACTTATAATCCTTTGGGTATATCCCCAGTAATGGGATGGCTGGGTCAAATGGTATTTCTAGTTCTAGATCCTTGAGGAATCGCCACACTGTTTTCCACAATGGTTGAACTAGTTTACAGTCCCACTAACAGTGTAAAAGTGTTCCTATTTCTCTACATCCTCTCCAGCACCTGTTGTTTCCTGATTTTTTAATGATTGCCATTCTAACTGGTGTGAGATGGTATCTCATTGTGGTTTTGATTCACGTTTCTCTGATGGCGAGTGATGATGAGCATTTTTTCATGTGTCTGTTGGCGGTATGAATGTCTTCTTTTGAGAAGTGTCTGTTCGTATACTTTGCCCACTTTTTGATAGGGTTGTTTGTTTTTTTCTTGTAAATTTGTTTGAGTTCTTTGTAGGTTCTGGATATTAGCCCTTTGTCAGATGAGTAGATTGCAAAAACTTTCTCCCATTCTGTATGTTGCCTGTTCACTCTGATGGTAGTTTCTTTTGCTGTGCAGAAGCTCTTTAGTTTAATTAGATCCCATTTGTCAATTTTGGCTTTTGTTGCCATTACTTTTGGTGTTTTAGATATGAAGTCCTTGCCCATGCCTATGTCCTGAATGGTATTACCTAGGTTTTCTTCTAGGGCTTTTATGGTTTTAGGTCTAACATTTACGTCTCTAATCCATCTTGAATTAATTTTCATATAAGGAGTAAGGAAAGGATCCAGTTTCAGCTTTCTACTTATGGCTAGCCAAATTTCCCAGCACCATTTATTAAATAGGGAATCCTTTCCCCATTTCTTGTTTTTGTCAGGTTTGTCAAAGATCAGATGGCTGTAGATGTGTGGTATTATTTCTGAGGGCTCTGTTCTGTTCCATTGGTCTATATCTCTGTTTTGGTACCAGTACCATGCTGTTTTGGTTACTGTAGCCTTGTAGCATAGTTTGAAGTCAGGTAGCATGATGCCTCCAGCTTTGTTCTTTTGGCTTAGGATTGTCTTGGCAATGAGGGGTCTTTTTTAGTTCCATATGAACTTTAAAGCAGTTTTTTCCAATTCTGTGAAGAAAGTCATTGGTAGCTTAATGGGGATGGCGTTGAGTCTAAAAATTACCTTGGGCAGTATGGCCATTTTCACAATATTGATTCTTCCTATCCATAAGCATGGTATGTTCTTCCATTTGTTTGTGTCCTCTTTTATTTCACTGAGCAGTGGTTTGTAGTTCTCCTTGAAGAGGTCCTTTACATCCCTTGTAAGGTGGAAATCCTTATGACAAACCCACAGCCAATATCATACTGAATGGGTAAAAACTGGAAGCATTCCCTTTGAAAACTGGCACAAGACAGGGATGCCCTCTCTCACCACTCCTATTCAACATAGTGTTGGAAGTTCTGGCTAGGGCAATCAGGCAGGAGAAAGAAATAAAGGGTATTCAGTTAGGAAAAGAAGAAATCAAATTGTCCCTATTTGCAGATTACATGATTGTATATTTAGAAAACCCCATTGTCTCAGTCCAAAATCTCCTTAAGCTGATAAGCAACTTCAGCAAAGTCTTGGCATACAAAATCAATGTGCAAAAATCACAAGCATTCTTATACACCAGTAACAGACAAAGCGAGAGTCAAATCATGAATGAACTCCCATTCACAATAGCTTCAAAGAGAATAAAGTAACTTACATTTCTTACATATCAATATATTGAGATATATATGTGTGTGTGTGTATATATATATGATAAACAACATAATTTACATATAAATTACATTTCTACCAGCAATATTCATGAATGTCTTTCTCTGGAATACTCACTGGCAAGAAAAACACATCCGTGGATTGTGCCCTTTGGTGCACAAGTGTCAGTCATGATCAAGTAAACTTACAGCAAATGCTTGATTTGATCTTCAAAATGAATGTTTTTTCTATGATCCCCAGTTTACAGATCTAGAGAGAGAAAGATGCTTGTACGGAAGCACACAGCTAGGAAGTAGTAGAACCGTCTTCAAACCCAGGTCATCTAAGTTTAGATTCATTTCTCATCCTTTAATTTTCTACTGGCTCTATTTGTTACTGGCTCTATTCACAAACCCTTCTCAGTCCCTCACACTGGGAATAAAGCAAACCCTTTGAGGGTGGGCTGGTATCTCTGACACCCTCCATGTAAAGACCTGGCTTCACAGCCTGCTGCATGCCCTTCTTCCCCAGGCTCCAGGTCCCCTTGGCCCTGAGTGACTGTCCTCCCACTCTGAGGCCCCAGGAATCTCAGCACATATTACACATTCATCCAGCAAAATGAGTCCACTGGCAGGTACCCAGGAACACACAGTTACACACAAGCCTCCCCCAGCTGGCTGGACTTTCTCCAGTTGTGGTCATAAATAGCCACAAAGACATCAACGCAGGTTCTGGAGACTGGACGAAAAGCATGTTGGGTTGGGTGGGTGGAACCACAGGTATTCTGTACAGACGGCGACCAGTGACCTCTGCTTAAGCATGCCAAGAAAAACAGATCATAGTAAAAAGCAAAAGGATTCTCTCACCTCCCTGCCCTACGTTCTTCTCCCTCAGAAATGCGTTGCTGATAATCTTGAGTCTAAGATTGTTAATCACTAGATAACACTAATAGTTACGGCTATCGCTTATTTTGGAAATCAACAAATATTAAGTTATGGGCATCTCACATTCATTATCTTCCAGCCTCAGGAAACCTTTGAAATGTAGGTTTAATTATTTCTGATTCAGAAATGTTGAGTAACATACTCAGGATTACACACTTAGCAGGGGCAGAATCAGCATTGAGACTCAGACCTACTTTCCTGGTGTCAACTCTTAATAGGTCTTTCTACTTTAACGCATTGCATTCATCACGAAGTTAAAAATGACAAAGAAATTTGTGAGTATTTAATATGAGTTGGGCACAGTGTTGAGTAATTCATATAGTATTTTCAGTCATTCTGATGATAATTCTAATTTTATCAACTCTTTCCTCTACTATGATTTGTTTAAAATACTACTTTCTTGAACTGATGAAGGAAACAAATCTTAGATATCTAAACAATTTCCCCAAAGTCCTAGGACTAGTGAGGTCTATAGATAAATTTGAGATTAGGTCTATATGACTCTGGAGCCCCACGTCTTGATTTTCTTGTTTCCCAAATACATATATAGTCTCTACCATCTCTGTGATTTTCTGGAGTTCCCAACAGCAATTGAAAATAATGTCTCTCTCAAGGTTCAGGAACTATTTAAGATTTAATAAGAGATCGAATTATCAAATGAATTTTCAAATGAATAAATGGTTTTTGCCTTTAGGAAGCTATTACTAAGACTTATTTTAGACCTATAAGTTTCCCGTTTAGTTTCTCTTTGGATAATCTCAAGGTGCCTAGGTTAATGTTAGAATGTATAAGTTAATAAATAAATATTCTTATGGAAGTATTGGTTAATAAAATCTCAACTCTTAAGAACAACTTTCAGTCATACTCTAGAGGAGGATGAGCTGCCTGCTGTTATCTAACGATGGCCTTTCCCTGTTTCTATTGCCCACCTTCAATAATGACCACAGCTGTCAGTTTAGCTGAGCCAGTCAGAATAAGAGGTTAAAATAATTACCTCCATGATAGAACCTCTAACTCCAACCAGAATCAATGACTTCCTAGAAATGGAGGAAGAGTTCATAAAAAAACACTTCTTGCGTTCCTTAACTAGATTTTTTGGACTCAGGCCAAGCCAATAAAAGATGGATAGGAACACATATGCTATTTATAACATAGTGCATGTGGAATCCTCATTTCCTAGAAATGCATATTGAATCAATAACAACTCTAAGACTTCAGGTGATGCTGTAAAACAAATTAATACAGCATCGGCATACAGACACTCCCAAGTGTGTACGTGTGTGTGTAACACACACATGCACACACACCGTATTTCCCATTAGAAAAATGAACTCTTCAAAGTTTCTTTTTGTGTTAACTTTGTCTTTTGTTTTCTGTATTCTAATGCTTTAACATCTGGGGCCTTGGTAACCCTGGAGGGGCTGTCCTTGTCAGAACTAGCCAATTTCTAGAGCCCAGGAGCATGCCTTTCAAATGCAGGCAAACCAAATCAGAGCCCACACCCCATCACACTCCCTGCCATTATCCACCTGCCTTGATTACCTAAGGTCCAGGCACCTGTGAACTAGGCTAGTTCCTACAACCCTGAGCCCACTGAAATTATTCAAACAAGCCAATCCTATACCTGCTTACCCTGCCTTGTCTGTTTCTTCCTACAGAAATCACACTAGAGGCCTTTGTCCATAGTTTCTTCTCTCCCTCTGCCTCTTGACTGGCCCTAGTATGTCCCCTGTATGGTTTCACCTGGTACAGCATGCCTGCTCCTCTTGGGATCTGTAACAAACCATCTTCCCAATGGCAATCCTCTCCTGATCTGTTGACCTCGACATTCCTAAGTATTCATAAAATCTATATTAAGACACCTCTGGACACATTCTTCTGAACCTTATTTTCCCAACAAGAATGCAAGGGCTGGCATCATTAAAGAAGCATAAATTTTCCAAGGTATTCAAGAGTTTCAGCAAAGGCAAAGGAGAGCACTCACTCTTACCTTCGGATGATCTGATAATACAAGGAGACACATGTCAGCGGTCACGCCTACTGATAAAAGGAAAAGGTGCACTCATCGCAAAAGACCTCTGCCATGGCTCCTCTGGATGTGCAGGCCCTGTAAATTAGAGGTTCTTGGCACTCTCTGTGGCATTTATGACTACATTATTGATTAAGGTTTGCAAGACTGGAGGAAGTATCCACAAGTTTCTTGCTCCATTGCTTCAAGAGCTAACTGGCTACGCTTTCTTCAGCACGAGTAGCAATATAGTAAGCCTTCTATGTAATTATGCCTTTTCTATTACAGATAATGCTTTGTCAATTTAGGAAACAATTTAATGTAACTCGTCAAGAATTGCTAAGTACTTATAGCAGAGTTTAAAGACACACCAATACTTAGATACAAATTAAAAGGCCTCTTGATTGCCCTACATGTATTGTCAGTAACTGCTTCATCTAATCAGAATATTCTCAAGAGTCAATAAAAAACATCCCTGACCCCATATTTTGGAATTAAAGGGTCACCAGTACTTTGCTTCCTGAACAAAGGTAGTGTCCAAAGGTGGTAATAATCAAGTGTGGTGATTACATCATGAGCTCTAGCATCACCTGGACTTGGGCTTGATGGCTACCTCCTGTGTGATATTGGGCAACATAATTAAGCTTTCTGAGCCTTAACACATTTATCTAAAACTGGGGATAAAAACAGTACCCACTTTAAAACATTGTTGTAATAATTAAGTAAGTTAATACAGGTTCTTAGCATATTGCCTGGCTCAGTTGTAGGCACCGTAGACGTTTGCTATCAGTAGATATCCCAAACAACTGGTTAGATACTTCAAATAAATGAAGACTGGATGCGTCACAGGTTTCCTTAGTTACTTTCAAGGTACTTTCTCCTCATTTGGTGTGTGATTCTCAACAGCACAAACCTTGTGTTTCTATTCTCTATTCCAGAGAAATTTGACTCAGGCAGAATTAGGTACTACAGCCTCGTGTATGTTAACAGGAGAATTCATAACTTTCCCACATGTGTTTAAAGTCCTATAAAGAGCTTTTAGAAAATAGGAGTAAATTTACCTACTGGCTCAATTTCTTCTTAATGCTTAAAACTTCAACTTTTTACTGTAATTTTATTTCTGCTGATTATTAATTAAATCCCAGCGTTAGTCAGGTCATTGGAAGCCAGTTTATTAAATAGCTAGGTCTCACCCCCCCACCTTTGGAACACTACAAACCATTAAATAGAACAGTTTTTAAGTAGATATGCACTGTGGTTTTCTTACATCTTTCTCCAAAGCCTTCGAAAATTGCTATTAGTGTCATTCAAGTTGGGAAACTTAGTCATATTTTCTAAACCTTATGGCTGTCTCCCAGATGAGAAAGGACAGAGAATAAGTCTTTAACAGCTGGGAGAGGTTTTGTGGATTTCATAGTGGTTGGGAGCTACTAACAAGGAAATATTACACATGGCCTTTGGCAGGAACATATTATAAAATCCAGAGCCTTTTGTTAAGGGCTGAGTAGGGTATTATTCATAATTGTTATTTAATTTGGTCTTCTTCCCGTCTTCCTTTTAACAGAAGGCTTTTCTGCCTTGAAAAATTACACCATCTAAAGGTGCCCTATGTCTGTGATTATATGCTACATAACCTGGCAAATATTCTTCAAATAAAAGCCCACAAGGCCAGTAAAATTTGCAGTAGCAGATGGCATTTTCACCAACGAACAGAGTCAGTTTTTCATGAGGGTAGAAGAAGGACCCACCCCCACTTGACTAATACCAGGAAATGTTCATCACTAACAGAATATCTCATTTATTTGACTGGCTTCATTAATCCCTGGAGCATCCTGATAACTCCAGGAAAGCATCCAAACTCATCTCTGTCTGGTTCCTTCTTGTGTCAGCAGCCTCATCTCATACCATTTCTCTGCTCCACAAACACTAAACTCCAGAAACTTTAGTGTTTCAGTTTCTACAGCTGACAAGTGTCCCTGAGTAGCTGATGACATGTAGTAATAGGTAAATTTATTGATGCACTAATTTTAATCATGCGTGCTTCAGGCTGGTGAGCTTAAGGGAGTCATTACGCTGCTGAATGAGACTAGCTGCCTGCCCAGCATCTGCTTTTCAATAGCATTTTGACATTCTTCTGTTTATTTCTATATATGCTCTTTATAGGATGTATTCGTTATTTATGGCCACAAAATCCTGTGCTACAAACAACCACACCCCTCAGTGGCATACTACAATCAATGTTTATTTTGCTTCTGTGTCTGCAGGGTTCAGAGGACTGGAGAGGGGCATCGGTTGATGCCACCTGGGCTTTCCCATCATGCGTATTCAGCCATGAGCTGTCTGGTAGTTCTGCTGCTCTTGTCTAGACTTGCTAGATTGACAGTCTGTCTGCTGACCTAATATGGCCTCAACCAGGACAATCAAGGACAACTTGTCCTTCATCCTCCTTCAGGGTAGTCCAGATAAGTTCTCACAGCAGTGGCAGAACTACAACAGCAACGGAGAGCAACTGTACAAACACTTTCGAACCTGTGCTTGTGTCACGCATGCTAATATCCCATGGGCCAAAAGAAGTCAGATGGTTATGCCCAGAGTTAGAGTGTGAGGCACTGCAAAGTTCTATGGCAAAGGGTGAGGATATAGGAACGGTAAAGAATTTGGGTCATTTTTGCAATTAATCTACCCCACAGAGAAAATGAATTTCAGAGTGGGGTCTGAGAAGACCTCCCTTCTATTCCACTTGAATTCTGGACCAGATTATACTGTCTTTCACCTCCATGTCATTGCACTGGTGGATCTTTCCCCTGTTCTTCACATTACCACTCAACCCCATCCAGCGCTGTGCCAACCTCTCTGGAGGGAAGAAACAGGACAAAGAAAATACAGCTTTTAATTTTAGGGAGATAACAGTTTATTAGGACAACTGACACATACATAAAAATTGAGTTGAGTAATTAAAATAAAGACAGTAACATAATGTTTCGTTCATGGTAAGAAGGTATAGGGGATTGTGTTGAGACAGACCTTATCCAACATCTCCATGGCCTCAGCCAACATCACTCTCATTACCCTTAGGAAGGTGCTGCTGAGACCACTACTGTAATAATCTGACTTACACTGTCCCATGTACTTGGCAGCAAGACTTTCATTGGCTAACTTAAGTCATAGCTTAGCCTCATAACCCATTTACCTCTATTGCTTGTGGAAAGTGGACCATGGGAACCCTCCTTGAACTAGGTCATATATGCAATGACAGAAGGGTCAATCTCCACTGGGGATGCTCCTCAGAAAGGAATTGGAAAATAAGCAGCTAAAACACAAAAAGTAACAACAGCTATCTCATACATTTGCATTTGATTGCTTCTTTTAAAATGTGCCTTTGAACTAGGTTATTGGTTGAGTTTTCTCCCAGTTAGAATAGTGGAAACTTAAAAAAAGAGAGAAAAGAAACATAGGCAAAGTCTTAGAAAGCATGGTGAAGCGCCCATATTTATTCTATCGACAGAAAAGTTTGCCTCTCACAAGTGTAAAATGTAAAGACAGCTCTCTCAGAAGTGAGATTGCTATGGAGCTACACAGTTGGGATTAGAAGGGCAGTATGCAGGTATCAATCACGACTGTCCAGACAAGTATAACAAAAAGATACAGAATCTGCTGGCAAGAGTGGATATGTGGGGGAAAGGCTTCATTTGAGCTTATAAAATATGGATTGAGGGGTTTTCTTTCACATGAACACAGGGAGGTGGCAGGTGGAGATAACAGACTTGAGAAACTAGTTCAAGAAACTGCAAGGAGTTCAGTCTAAAAGAACTATGTCTTGGCTTTTTGCAAGAGTTGCATGTCTTTGAACTTCACCCTGATGTAAGTATTGAACACACATACACTCAACTTGGCAGGTTTGCTGGCTGCCCTCCTGTAATGTAACCACTTTGCAACTTCATACATTTCCCTAGAATCTCTGCAAAGGAAGGTAGGAAAAAAAAAACCCACTAGATTATAGGTCCACTAACGCTTCTCCATGCACAATGAAGAGAAACAGCATCCTTCTTTGACAGGAACACAGACTTGGGAACTAAATACATTTGGCTTCAAATACTACATCAGTGGAACACTGAGCTAGACTTCTGTTCTAATTCCTATTGTAGTTACAGAGATGATGCTACTTATCTTGCAAAGATTTTGTCAGGATTAGAAAAAAGTCATGTTGAGTGCCTAGTGCCCATTTCTATCTACCATGTACACATTGAGTTGTGTGACTATCTTTTTGTTTGTTTGTTTTATTTTGTTCTTGTTTTTCAGTGACTTCTGTAATGCTTAAAATAATTTATGAGTGCTCCCTAGTAATTTGGAAGGTCATTCTGAATCTTTTTCCTTAAAAAAATTTTCTTTTTCTTCTCTACCTTGGGCCAACTTTCAGTAACTTGCTATGTTTTAAGGAAGAATGCTTAAAACATTTCTGCAACAAGAGTGTAAATCAATCAACCATCAATCAATCAACATATTATCATCACTATGAGAGATCCAGAAATTTCCCCAGACATAATCATCAGAATGACTCAGAAAGGATAAGTTGGATGGAACACTATTGGTAGCAGATTTCTTTTCATTAAGCAATGAATTAAGCCATTGATTTTAAGATTTTGGAAATCATACTGATATATTGATATTAATTACCACATGTAAGTGTACTCAGATAATGGAGCCAGGAATCCTGACTTGGGATATATATTCTTTACTTCCTGGAAATCCCAGAGAAGGAACTTTAGGATACCCAGGGAAGATGTTCTTTCCTCCACCAAAAAGCATTCACACCCCACTCCTCACTCCTCACTCCTCTGAGCCTGTTTTGTCCTGACATCTAGTCTCCCTTTCTCTAAAGGCTTTGGATCCTTGGCAACTGATCAGACCCTTTCCAGACTCCCTAGCAGGTGATTCAGGTTCAAACCACACAAACTAAATGCTTTTTATGTGGAAGGACCCTGAACTCAACTGGGGTCTCAGATTTCCACTCTGCTTCTTCCCAGAATTTCCCGGCCTTACGGGCTTACTTATTTCTCATAGGTAGATGGGATCAAAGTCACAGGCTTTACTAAGGTAATCTGCTGTAGTAATTGAGACCTGGGGTCTGGAACCAAATGGTGTGGCTTCTACATGGGCTATGTCACCTATTAGAGTATGATGTGATAGCTGACAACTCATTCAACCGGTCTGTGTCTCAGTTTTACATTCATAAAATGGGGTTTGTGATCATCCTTATACTAAAGGAGTGTTGTAAATTAAATAGGTTAAGCCATGTGTAGCATGACACTGAATCCCCTCTATTCTGCCTCCACAGACTGTGGACACCAAATACACTAAAGATTCTATATTTCTCTTTTGTTATAATTTCAACTTTTATTTTAGATTCAGGGGCTACATGTACAGTTTTGTTACATGTATAGGTGTGTAAAGCATATTTTGTAATGTGGCGTTTTGGGGTATTAATGATCTTATCACCCAGGTAGTGAGCATAGTACCTAATAGGTAATTTTTCAAATTTTGCTCTCTCTCTCACACACACATCTAGTAGTCCCAAATGTCTATTGTTCCCATATTTATGCCCATATGTATCCAATGTTTAGCTCTCACTTATAAGTGAGAACATGTGGTATTTGTTTTTTTGTTCCTGTGCTGTGTTAATTCACTTAGGATACTGGACTCTAGCTGCAACCATGTTGCTGCAGAGGGTATGATTTTGTTCTTTTTATGGCTGTGTAGTATTCCATGTTTTCTACCTACCACATTTCCTTTATCCAATCCACCATTGATGGTCAGCTAGGTTGATTCCATGTCTGTTATTGTAAGTAGTGCTGCAGTGAACATACTAGTGCATGTGTAGTTTTGGTAGAAACGTTTATTTTCCTTTGGGTATATATCCAGTAATGGGATTGCTGGATTGATGGTTCTAAGTTCTTTGAGAAATCTCCAAACTCCCTTCCACAGTGGTTGAACAAATTTACATTGCCACCATTTGCTTTTCTTTGCAGCCCCTGCAGCATCTGTTATTTTTTTACTTTTTAATGATAGCCGTTAAACTGGCATGAGACAGTATCTCATTGTGATTTTGACTTGCATTTCTCTGATGATTAGTGATATTGAGCATTTTTGTCCTATGTTTGTTGGCTGTCTTCTTTTGAGAAGTGTCTGTTCATGTCCTTTGTCCACTTTTTAATGGGGTTGTTTTTTGCTTTTGAATTGTTTAAGTTCCTTGTAGATTCTGGATATTAAACCTTTGTCAGATGCAAATTTTGTGAATACTTTCTTCCATTCTGCAAATTTTTTGTTTATGTCCATGACAGTTTATTATGCTGTAAAGAAGCTCTACAGTTTAATTAGTTCCCAGTTGTAAATTTTCGGTTATGTTGCAATTGCTTTTGATGACTTTGTCATACATTATTTTTTCCCCAAGGCTGATGTCCAGAATGGTATTTCCTAGGTTTTCTTCTAGGATTTGTATAGTTTGAGGTCTTACATCTAAATCTTTAATATACATTGAGTTAATTTTTGTATATGGTGAAAAGTAGGGGCCCAATTTCACTCTTCTGCATATGGCTAGCCAGTTATTCCAGCACCATTTATTGAATAGGGAGTCCATTCCCTATTGATTTTTTAAATCAACTTTGTTGACCACCAGATGGTTATAGGTGTCCAGGTTTATTTCTGGTTTCTCTATTGTGTTCCATTCATCTATGTGACTATTTTTGTACAAGTACCATGCTAGTTTGGTTACTGTAGCTTTATGGTATAGTTTGAAATTGGGTAATGTGATGCTGTCAGCTTTGTTCTTTTTGCTTGGGATTTCTTTGGCTATTCAGGCTCTTTGGGTGTTCTATATTGGTTTTAGGAATTCTATATTTCTATATGATGATCAGAGTCACATCTTTGTAGACAGAGGCAGCAGGGAAAGGGCGAGACACTCCCCTCATTCTGAGCACAATGCTATGGAAAGAGTATAGAGTTTCTAATTAGATGGACTATGGTCTGACCTTGGTTGCTATGGAAGCTGGAAAAGCTACTTAACACTGGTATGCTTCATTTTTTAACCTTGTAAGTATTTTGTGGTTCTTAAATGGGATAATGTAAATGGGATTCCTTGCATAAGAATTGAGACTTTTTATAATTCTTCATGCTTCCTATTTTTGCTTCAGCTATTTGGAAGCTCAATACCTGAGAAAAGTTCAAGCGCTGTCACCATATAATCCTTTTTTTTTTTTTTTTTTTTTTTTACAATTTTATTCTCTTCCATTGGTGTTACTTCTCTCATCTCAGTCTTCATGATTATTGATCCCACTGAATATGTGATTTTATTGTGAGTCATATGAAAAGCTTATAAATTATAAAAGCAAAATGTTAAAGGTTTTATCTCTATTATTCCTGGTGTCATAAATTGCCAGCCACCCAATCAGATGTTATTTTGTATACTATATTTGCATATTATATTTATAACATGTTATAATAAGCAGTAATAAGGAAAGGAATACTTTGTTTACTAGTTGGTAGGTACTTGTAGGCCCTTTGCATATGTTGATTCATTTGAACTACAAAACAACCCCCAAAAGTAGACATTTTTATAGCATGAAGAAATGGGCTGAGACAGGTTAAGTGATAAGTCCACAGTCACATCACTGATAAGTAGAAAGATGGGCTTTAAGCTCAGTCTAGTCTCACCCCAAAGTCCAACCTCCCCCCATGTGACAGGTTTGTAGTCTAATTAGTGTCACATAAAGTGTAGAGAATTGCTCTAGATTTTCCCAAATCCCTTAGCAGAGCAGAAAATAAACAGAACAATGCCCAGACTCCAAGGCCTCCACAGCAAGCAGGAAATCACACCTTCCCATTGTCTGGGCTAGCCAAAGAGCATTTTGTAGGGGCTTGCCTGCTAGGGTCCATTTCAGTGGTATGTCCTACAGGTCCTACCCATCCCGCATAAAAGCATGATTTAATAAGGATCCAGCATCCAGTTCCTTCATGCATTATGGTTGAAATTGATAGGCAAGGGGTCTCTCAAGGAAGGAGCTGCCAGAAGCTTTTAGCTTCTGGATCTATAATTTTGTCTTTGCGATATTTTCTGAGGTATTTCAATGGAAAGTAACCCCAGCACAACATATTGACAGATATATCCAAGAACCTCCAGTCCAGTGCCAGGAGCAGGAGCTAATGAGGATATATAATATTCACATTTCCAAAGAACCTCAAAGAGTTTCTCAATACTTCTCAGGATTCCCTCCAGCCTATGGCACTTCACGTATGTTGCTTTGAAGCCTAGAAAACTAGAAAATGAACAATCTTTATGACTTGGGTCATTGACGACAGAGCAGGAGGCTTCCCAAAAGAGGCCTGTCTCACTGAGAGGTTCCATCCATGCCCCCATCCAGATCTACATTCTCTGCCAGAGGAAGAAGTGAGGACATAGGTCTCACCTTCAGATTCCCACCTTCCCAGCAGTTCCTCATGATTAAGTTCATCTTCAATAGCTTCTACCTGGTCAGTAGGCCAGGAGATGGTGTTTTTGGCCAATGATTTTCAGTAACACAGCCGATTCTTGAAACCCTAGTGATCACACAACTCCATTCATGATTACTCTCATGGTGAGAAAGAACTCACTTT
This sequence comes from Piliocolobus tephrosceles, assembly GCF_002776525.5. Lineage (NCBI taxonomy): Eukaryota > Metazoa > Chordata > Mammalia > Primates > Cercopithecidae > Piliocolobus > Piliocolobus tephrosceles. Next base: position 132,437,690 of record NC_045440.1, on the reverse strand, counting down.
TCATCAAGCATCCACAAATACACAAGGCACTTGATTTAATTCTCACAACCTTTTGAGATAATAATATATAAGCTGCTTTAAGCATAAGAAATTGAAGTGGCCTAGAGGTCACTTTGCTAGTTAAAATTGAAGCTAAGACTGGTCCCGAGGCACTCTGTTTCACAGTTCAATATTCTTCCTAAGCATCACAAAAACTTGACTTATTCATTTTCATTCAGTCATTCTTTTATGAACTAATTTAATAAATATTTCTTTGAGTGCCTGGTATGTGCTGCACATGGTGCAGATTACAGAGATACAGCAGTGAGCAAGACAGATCAAGTCCTCGCTGAAGTTACATAATACTCAGGGGAGGAATCTAGAGAACAAAGAATGACATAGGGTGCTGAGAAAGTGAAATATTAAATGCCCGGAAACCTACAGGATACGAACCAGTCTTGGGAAGATGGGTGTCTCAGGAAGGTGGGTGGGGTCACAGAACAATTATCTGAATAAATAAGGCCTGAAGCAGCGTGGGGAAAGGGAAGCACTCCCAGGCAGGGAGGGGAAAGAGCATGTGCAAAGGCCCCGAAGCATAAAAGGGCTTGTGCTGTTCAAGGAACTGGAAGAAGTTTAATTTGATCAGAGTGTCCTCTGATTGCTCTAAATCACATCAATTTCCTAATAAATGCCAGCCAACAGACCCCATCATCTAATGAGAAAAAAAGAAGACAGGGATTCAGGCCAGAAGTTTATTTCATGAATGAGAATGTGCTTTTCCCTGGAGAGGCCTCTGTGTAAACAGCATGCAGGAGCAAAGAAAGAAAGGATTTCATACTCAAGAAGCACATGACAATTCCCATCAAGTCCCTGTTAAGGGGATGAAAATAAAGTTAAATTCCTGATACCACATCTTACTCCCATCTATCGTCATTATTTTAGCCATCACATTGGCCCAACTATTGTTCTCTTTTAACTCCAGAATTAATGACATTTAAAAGTTATTTTTTTATGTAATGTATATACCAGGGGTCCTAACGATATAGTCCACTTAAGCCCAAAGAAAGCTAACTGTTCTCATTCTCTATCCTTCCAATATGGACTTATGTTTATCTGCCACTCCTGACTTCCAGGAACATGGCAATGAATTTGATTTCACTTCTAGTAATCCTAAGCTTTATTCTAGAAAGGAACTGGTAGAAAGAAAATGAACATTTATTGGACATTTGCTATGTGACAGCCACATTCTATTGAATACTATGTATTGAATAGAGGCATATGAGGCAGATGTAATAATCCCATTTTCTGAAATGAAGTTCTGAAAATTACATTATTTGTTTATAATCGCACACAGTAAAAACAAGAGTGAGGACTTGAATCTAAGTTTTGATGGGAAGCTCATGTTTAGATTTAGGAACTTCTGAAGGCATTTCCTATGTGTTACCCTGCCCATCCTTGGAATCTGGTTGCATTTGAGACTCATGTCCCTTCCTTGGAAATTTGTCAGCACAAGGTCTGAAACCCAAGTATGTAAAATGGGTCCAGCAGTTTTTAAATAAATGACCTAGATAAACTAAAACTTAAATCTCAAAATGGGAGACATATATATATATATAATGGAAATTTTCTGATGAAGAAATTTGGCTTTCAGGACAAGAAACTTAAAAAACAGAGAAATATTTTATTTTCAATAGTACAGTACTCCATATGATAACTTTATTCATCCTTTACTTTAAAGAAGAGAAGCAAAATGAGCATCTCATGACCACATTCCAAAGGGAGACAATCTCCTTTGTTCTCATAAATCATCATGGTGAAATAGAAAGAAAGTAGGTCTCAGACATGGTCACACTCGGCTTTTAATTCTGCCTGCATTGTTTTCCAGATGAGTCATATAGACATATTACGAAATCTTCTCTGAACTTTTGTTTGCTCTTTTATACATTGGCCATCGAAAATCTCAAAATAAGGCAATAGGAGTTTTTAAAAACCCCACTGTCGGCTAGTAGGCATTCAACAAATGTTAATCCTGTCTTTTCACATGAACTCACTGGGTACTAAACAGTCAATATTGGTTTCTAGTTTTACTGATCCCCATAGTTACAATAACATCTAGTACTCACATGTTTTTTTTTTCTAGCACTTACAAAGTATTTTCTTTGTTGTTGTTTTTCTGAGATGGAGTTTCACTCTTGTTGCCCAGGCTGGAGTGCAATGGCGCAATCTCGGCACAGCACAACCTCCGCCTCCCAGGTTCAAGTGATTCTCCTGCCTTAGCCTTGCCGAGTAGCTGGGATTATAGGCATGTGCCACCATGCCTGGCTAATTTTGTATTTTTAGTAGAGACGGAGTTTCTCCATGTTGGTCAGGCTGGTCTCGAACTCTCGACCTCAGGTGATCCGCCCACCTCAGCCTCCCAAAGTGCTGGGATTACAGGCATGAACCATCATGCCCGGCCATAATATTTTCAAGTGAATATCATATTCAATTATTCCAACAACCATTTGATGTAGATACCATTGTGTTAGCCAATTTTACAAATAAAAAGAATAAAGCTCAGACAACATGACCTGAAAAGTAAGTACGAGACCTCTGGGACCCCAGTGCCTGGGTTTGAATTCTAGCGCTTGCTTCATGATCTTAAGTGAATTACATAATTACTCTGAGATTTAGTTTACTCATCTTAAAAACTGAGAAGCACAGTGAGCTCTATGTAACAATGTTGTGAGCATAAACTAAGTTAATACAATTATACACCTAGAACAGTAAGCACTCCATTCATATTATATATTATTTTACTCTGCAAAAATATAGTTACCTCTTAGGCAATTGGCAAAATAAAAGAAGGCAATAAATGAGTTAATAGAAGTAGAGTATTTAGACTCATTCTTGGCATATAGTAAGGGTTTAGCAAGTGTTACCTACTCTTGTTGGCCAAGATCACACAGGCGGTAGGAAATGTGGTTCTTGAATAAGAGTCCTTAGGAATTAAAGCCATTACAGGTGAGGAGGAAGGTGCTTGAGGAAGTTAATAGCGGAGATCCTCATCTCCTTGTCTACCTAAAATACGGGAGTTGAACACCACCTCTAACAATTGTGGGCATATAACATGAAGATAAAGTACTTTGCAAAATTTGAAGTTCTATAAGAGGATGTTATTATTTATATTATTATTTGTATATATGTTTGTGATAGATGAATTGAGAGATAGTGATCTAATCCTAATATGAGACTAACTTCCAGATATGTAAAAGTGGCCAAATCTCCTGGTACAGTAGAGAATGAAGAGTCTTTGGTTTCGAGTTGTATACCTGGCCTAGGATCTAGCCTCTTCCAACTAGTATGTGGTTTTGAACTTCAGGCTTTAGAAATACAAGCATAGGCTGGGCACAGTGGCTCACGTCTGTAATCCCAACACTTTGGGAAGCCAAGGCAGATGATCACCTGAGGCTAGGAGTTTGAGACAAGCTTGGCCAACATGGTGAAACTCTGTCTCTACTAAAAAAAGAAAAAAATTAGCCAGGCATGGTGGCGGGTGCCTGTAATCCCAGTTACTAGGGAGGCTGAGGCAGAAGAATTGCTTGAACCTGGAGGTGGAGGTTGCAGTGAGCCTAGATAGTGCCACTGTACCCCAGCCTGGGTGACAGGGTGAGATTCAGTCTGAAAAAAAAAAAAAAAAAGAAAGAAAGAAAGAAAGAAAGAAAAGAAAGGAAATATAAGCATATTAATTTAGTAAACTTTGCTATGATCTAGCATTTTCTCTCTCTCTCTCTTTTTTTTTTTTTTTTTTTGGAGAGACGGAGTCTTGCTCTGTCCGCTCAGGCTGGAGTGCAGGGGCATGATCTTTGCTCACTACAGCCTCTGCCTCCTGGGTTCAAGTGATTCTCCTGCCTCAGCCTCCCGAGTAGCTGGGACTACAGGCTCTTGCCGCCATGCCCAGCTAATTTCTTTCGTATTTTAGTAAAAACGGAGTTTCACTGTGTTGCCCGGGCTGGTCTTGAACTCCTGAGCTCATACAATCTGCCCGCCCTGGCCTCCCAAAGTGCTAACATTACAGGTGTGAGCCACCGCACCCAGCCCATCTACCCATCTAGCATTTTCTTAGTTATTCACTAGTTGTATATTTTGGTTAGATGGTAAATCATCAATTAGCTGAAATTTTCTTGTTCCTGAAAGAGGAATGACTACTGTGCACAGAGTTCTATATGCTAGTGTATTACTTATCTATTGTTGTATAATAAAGTACCACAAACTTAGCAACTTAAAACAATGCCCATTTATTATCTCACCACTCTGGAGGTCAGAAGTCTAGATGGTGTAACTGGGTTCTCTGCTTAAGGTCTCACTAGGCTGAAATCAATGTGGTAGCTAGCTGTACTATCATCTGGACCTTGGGCTCTTCTTTCAATTCCTGTTATTGGCAGAATTCAGTTCCTCGTGGTTGTAAGACTGAGGTCTTCCTTGTTGGATGTCAGCTGGGGACCTCTCCCAGCTCCAGTCCTTGCACATGGCCCTTCCATCTTCAACATCAGCAGTAGCATGTAAAACTTTTCTTATGGTTGAATCTCTCTTACTTCTACTTCTACCACCAACCAGAGATCATCCTCTACTTTTCAAGAGCTTATGTAATTAGGTGACAGAATCCAAACTAAGAAAGTAATGGTCAAGATGGAAAGAAGGAGAAGACTCACCCTGAGTTAGGAGGTAGTAACTCATCGCAGTGGGAGATGGGAAGAAGGGGTGTGCTCTGGCACATTTATATTCCCAAGGTTCTCTGAGGTTTAAATTAGACCAGTATATTTTTCTTATCAAAGAAATGGTTTAATTTAGACCAGTGTATTTTTCTTATCTAAGCAAATAGGTTAAGATAACTTAGGGTTTGAGACTTGAATAGAAATACTTTCCACATAATTTTGTTATCTTATATTTTATTTGAGTGATTTATTTATTTATTTATTTTTCAGATGGAGCCTCACTCTGTTGTCCAGGCTAGTGTGCAGCAGTGAGACTTTGACTCGCTGCAACCTCCGCCTCCTGGATTCAAGCAATTCCCCTTCCTCAGCCTCCCGAGTAGCTGGGATTATAGGCCCCCACCACCACACCCAGCTAATTTTTTTGTGTTTTTAGTAGAGATGGGGTTTCACCATGTTGGCCAGGCTGGTCTCGAATTCCTGACCTCAAGTGATCCGTCCACCTCGGTCTCCCAAAGTGCTGAGATGACAGGTGTGAGCCGCCATGCCTGGCCAACTGAATTCCTTAAATGTGTAGGATCATATTGCGCAGTGTCAATTTCTTTGTTTCTGATCATAGTTTACAAAAAGTCATGGGATCTACAACAGTGCCAACCTCCATGTACCCTGGATCCTGTCTCCATGTTAAGCTCTAGGTTCTGACAAGGCTGATAGGTCTAACCTTAGAGAGTAGGATAAGAGGTCCTTAAAAAGTAACAGTTTAGAAGAGGACAATAGTGTAATAATAATCATAATAATCATAATAGAAAAATATAAATAGAAGAACTCATAAAGTGACTTTCTCTGAGAATTGTGTACCACTAACTAATTCATGTCACTCCAGTGGATTATATTAGCCACTAAGTGAGAATATACTGTGCTTTCTAATGCCCTAGTTGGTCAACACTGATTCCAAATAAAGACCTCCTTATTTATGTGAGAAGATGAACCCAGTCACTCAAGTATTTTCCTCCTACAACAGAACAAGGGAAGATATGACCCAAGGGGTTTCTGCCTCTATCAGGATTTGCTGTGGCTTCCTCTTCGTGAGAACAAACTCTCAGGACTATGTTTCCTCTTCCCTTCCACAAAGGCATGTGAAAATATAAAGCAGTAAAACCACATAAACAGCCAAAAAAGTACAGTCAAACCCTCTCTAGCCTCAGGAGGCAATGCTTGGCCTGGTTTTGTGTGCTAGCAAAAGGATAGTTCAGGAAGAGGGGGTGGAAAGTTCTCATTTTTTTCTCCTCTGATGTTCTCTTCCTTGGTGAATAGTCCGAAGTGTCCTTGCTCTGGATATAACCAAATTCCTCCAGCTATTAATTATCAGCTCTTGGGACTTTATGGGCCTATGGATAAATTCTTGTATTTTTAATATCAAAACTTATATTACATAAATAATGCTAAGTTTCTCTTCTTTTTGAAGTCTGACCCAAACTAATAATTTTGCATATGCTATTCTTTTTTCCTTTCTTCTGTCATCTTCTTTTCCTCCTCCTCCCCCTCCTCCAGCTCCTCCTCCTCCTATTCTTTATTCTCCTCCTCCTTCTCCTCCTCCTTCTTGTTCTTTGCTTCTTTAGCCTGTCATTGCTGTAGATGCTAAGGAAACGTAAAATAGTCCCAGGTTAGGCTATAAAAGAGAGAAATCCAGTAGATACAAAAATCGGAGAAATCAGCTCTTAAACGAGTTTTTAATTTCATCAAGTCCAAGGTAATAATCACTCACTGGTGCTCATTTTCTCCCTGTTGCTGCACTGGAACAGGAGAAGCAGAGATGAAAGGCACAGGAGGAAGGAGTCCACATATACATAGACATTATTTGAGGAGGAAACCAAAGTGCAATTTGATTAGGGTTATAGGATAGGAATGTTCACTGTGCTTGGGGAACACACATGCGGAAGCAATTTATTCTGGCTGACGGGCTCCAGTAAAGTTCTAGTGCTGAAAGACTGGACTGACCTCAGCTGTATAGAGCAGAGTTGTAGTTTTCAACATTTTTCTGATTGAGTCCTATAATGCAAAATCTATTTTATGTAGCTCTCTGGAACACACAAACACGTGCATATTTAGACAACTTTTACAAAACTGCACTAACCAACACTTACTGTGTGTAATACACTCACATGTTTTTCTTCCCTTCTGTTTCAATTACTTTAGATGCTAACTGAAACTCAGTTAATCGAGTTCCTTTAATATATTAATGAATTGAGACCCCCAGCTTAGGAAACCCTGGAATACAGCACGGACTTTGGGGTGACACAGAACTGGTTTTGAATCATGGTATTGCCAACAAATAGCTCTGGGATGGGGGCAGTTTGCTTAACTTCTATGAGTTTAAAAAAAATATATATGGTAAGTGGCTACTCTCTACCTGACTAGGTGGTTATAATTTTGAAAAGAAACAATACCTGTAAACAGCTTAATATAGTGAAAACTCAATAGATGGGTCAGGCAAAGAGTAGGAAAAGGGAGCATCCACGGCACCCTGATTTGGTAGAATTGAACTACCATTCAAAATAAGGTAAGTCTTGATGACTCAGTGTGTAGCGCGCAAGGTGGAAGTGAAAAATAAAGTCCACAAAGCTTCTGCACCCAGCAGACTCCGGGTGTGTATGTGTTTTCATGTGAATATGTGAGTGAACAGGCACGTGTTTGTGTGTGTTGTGGGGGTGAGTTTGTTTTTTGGGGAGGTTGCGTGTGTGGGCATCCATGTGTGAGTTGGGGAGACAATAGAGGCAGTAGTGTCAGTAGAAGGATTAAATCAATTCCCTTTCATTCAACAACCTATTAACCAATTCCACCGAGCTTTTCTTAAACCAACCATCCCAAATTTTTCCTGAGACCTTCCTTTTACCAAGAGACCACAGTCTCTCTGTGACCTTGACACAGTCACACCACTTCCGGATTTTATCTCCCTTCTGTTAGACTACATCAATATGTTTAAAGAGTCCTTTAGAAAAGCAATAGAGCCCCTTTTCAAGCATAATATTCAGAGGATACTAATATTTAATTATGGTTTTATACACACAGCGAAATAGCGATACAGACATATAGTAATAGCTAACATTTATTTTGCACTTACTATATTCCCAGCTCTGTGCTACATGCTTTACACACATCAGCTCGCAACAACACTATAATGTATAAGACTCGTGAAGACCCTATAATCTAATGGCTATTTCTATCCTTATTACACAGATACCTGGCTCAAGGTCACAAAGCTAGTGAGTAACATGTTTAGGATGCAAAGCTAGATGCTGTATTAGTCTGTTCTCACATTGCTATAAAGAAATACCTGAGACTGGAAATTTATAAAGAAAAGAGGTTTAACTGGCTCACTGTTTCTCAGACCCATTAGAAACTGCTCCCATGATCCAATCACTTCCTACCAGGCTCCACTTCCAGGATTACAATTCAGCATGGGATTTGGCAAGGACACAGATCCAAACCGTAGGAGATGCAAATATATCTCACTGCAATGAGATATATATTTGCAATGTGATTTCATGAGGAAATAAATAAAACACTAAACCCTACAATCCTTTTCCACATCCGAGGAAATAGATACATCCATGCTTTATTTATGCAAAGATATTTTTATATATTTGTGTATATATTTATATATGTGTATGTTTAGATAGATGTCTACATTTACATATTTATGTATTTATGTTTGAGTTTATATAGTCATATATTTTATATTTATACACTTATGTATCTGAACGAATAGACTATTATTACAAATATATACATAAAGTATATGTATAATGAAAAAATATATATAATTAACTAAATGCATGTTGTCATATTACAGAAATCAGATGTGCAGTAGGTAAATGATATAGCCAGGACACTCATCAATGTCATATCTGTGCCTTAGAGCCCAGCACTCCCAACACTTCTCTCTACAACTATCTCCAAGACTGGAAAAGGGTCAGACTTGGGAAGTGATCATCACACCTCATTGAGCTTCTGTTTTGCAACCAAAAATGAATTATGAATCCTACATAACAAATCAACCCTCAAAGCCTGTGTATTGCTCCCAGTCCTTGTCATTAGGCAGTGCATTCTGCTGGGGACGCAGTCACAAGACCTTTTGTTTGTGATTCCCATGTAGCATTCTGAGACACATTAGAGAGTATTTACTTTCACTGAGACCCATGCTTAGCTCCAGGGGAGCATGATTTTTAAATATAATGCATATTTACTATTGTGCCTTGAAAGAGGATTAGTGAAGGAGGACGTTACTTTAATTTCTTCCATGTGACTCAGAGCAGTGGTGGTTAATTTCCTCTCCATACTTTAAGATCACATTGTGGTTAAAGAGTTAAAGGCTAATTAAGCTCTCTGTCAAAAGCAGGACAACCCTGGCTTCAATAGATTCCCCCTGACAAAAACATCTTTCGCTAGGAGGCTTCCTCTGCCTGTTTCCAGCCTCTGATTGGAGTTCATGCTGAATGGAGGCTTCTTAAACAGGGCAGGGGGTTTGTCTCCTAAATATGCTGGAGTCAGGGAGTGAAAGCAGGCATTTATATAGGAAAGCAGCTTGTGATTTTCTGTCATGGTTGCCGGTCGTAGGAAGAGAATTGGCAGTGCCAGGCTCCTTAGCTGTTACGGAGAACTCAGTAAGGGAGGCAGGTGGGCAATAATTCATCAGCCTCCCCTTGTGCGTCGTTATTACAGGAAGTTAATGAAACAACCTTTTTCCCATTTAAGAATCAGAAACTACAGGAAAAAATGTATTTAAACCTTTATACTCCTTGTCAATGCCTGTATCTTGTTCGATCACTCCAACAACCATTTGATGTAGGTACCATTGTGTGAGCCGGTTTTACAGATGCCTCTAAACTCCTTGTTGATGCCTGTAGCTTTTTCTTATAAGGTTATTAGCAGAAAAATACAAGCAAGCTGGCAAAAACTGGCACTGTGCTTGGTACATAACAGTAGTTTCCCAAGCTCAGACAGAACAAACATACAAAGTAAAGCAAGTGTTTCGCTCCAAATTTTAATAATTATGTTTTCATACTATGCAGCTTCCATATCATAATCAATTAAACTTGGAACTATTGTATTGAGAAATGTGTATTTTTACATGATGAAGGAGAAGGAAAAACAATAAAAAGCTATAAGACTAAAACCAATGTCAGTTATGAGTCATACTGAATCCCAAAAAAACCACTACTCACTACTGTGGCCCTGGTCTCTGTCTTAGCGCTTGTCACATGGGAACCTTTTATTAACTGCCTGTTGACCACATTGGTGAATCCACTGAAAGCATGCACCCTCATTTGATCAGAATTTTTAAATTACCCTACGAATGATAAGTGGGTTTTTGCACTAAGCAGAGACCTTAGAACTTCGCCTGACGCAAAAGAAAGCCTTCATAAAATGCTTACTTACTGAATATCTTTTGGCATTTTGGTCAATTATCTTGAAGCCTAAAGTAAATCAATGTAAATAATGGCATATGTTATTGCATCTTAGTAACAATAATGACAATACTAAAATTAATATAGGAATAATGACAATAAAGATTCCTCGCTCTCTAGTATAAATGATGCACTCACAAATGTGAATTACTGCAATGCTTCTGGAAAATATTTTATTACTAATTTTCAAGAGATAATACATTTTCCTATACTTTGCCTTAGAGAGGTAAAAATAGACACTTTTTAAGTTCCAGACTCACGTCACCTCTTTGACCTCAGAAACTTTGTTTTAAGAAATCTGCCAAACAGTGTGTTAATGGTAATAAAAGTATTTACAAAGTTTTTATCATAAAATTAATTATGATAAAATATGAAGGTAGAAAAAAATTGTTCAATACTAATTTAATAAATAAATAATTGATGACCTTCCCATCAAAGGGATAGATATCAAACAACTCTTACAACAATGGTCTGCAGTCTAAGGAATCACACAGAAAATGCCTGAGATATAGTGTTAAAATAAAAGGGCATACAGTTGTTTATATACTAATTTTAACTAGACTACATGTAGAAAGGGAACTGTACGTAATACGTAAACATGATAATAATAGTTATGTTAGAGTGGTAGAATCTGAATGTTATTTCTTTCCTTCATTTTTCTTTTTAAAAATGTGGTTTTACTGTTTTCATACATAAATAGAAGATAGGTAGAAGCTATACAGATGAGAGAGGGATTTAAATTATGTATTACTCTGCAATAACAGACATACTCCTAACACATCTAGGACTCAATTCATCCATTTGCAATAAGAGGTACTAGACTGATAGATCTTGTTATCATTTTCCTGGGAAGATTCCTGATTCTGTCGATGATTTCAGCACATAATAAGTGTTAGCTAAACTAATTCTGTATTAGGGGACTTAATGTCCCCTTATCTACCAGGCGAGAAAAAGAATCATGGGCAAGCTCACCAATCGCTAGTAAGAGTGTAGCCTGAGATCATTAAGGTGTCTCAGAGAAACACTCAAGTAATGGTTAGCAAATTCAGCAGTAATCTTTTATGAAACTGATTGATTGTGTTGTACAGTGTTACCTTTGTCACTGACTAGGCCAACAGCTCTAATTTAGACATGCAACATCAACATGTCGGTTAATGCTGTGAGTTGATGGTAGCCCAATTGCTCCTTTGGAGTAATCTGTGAAAAATGTGGGTCTCATTTTGTATGTCTCCTGCTTGAACCCTCCCAGTCGCCTAGATGAAACTTTTACCAAAAACCACTATGTTCTGTTTTCTCTTATGACCTCAGGCCCTACTCTTTAATGATATAGAAGTTACAGTGAATTTGTCATAGTTCCTCAGACTTGCTGTAAGTTGTCAAGCCTCGTGCATCTGTATAGATTGCTCACTCAGCCCAGACTACTTTTCACTTTAAAAAAATAATAACTGGCAAACTTCGACTCTTTAAAACCAGGCTGAATATGAGGCAGACAATCAAACTTCTACCTATCTTTGTATTCCTGATGAAATGTAACCTAGTCTTTTAAAACCTTCCCTGAACCATTCTTGCCCTTTAATTTCCAAGGTTCCTCCCCTTACAGACTTACAATTAGCCTCCTTGCTTTGTGTCTGTATTCCAGCATTTTGTCACTGAACTATTATTATTGCCTATTTCCTCCACTCTACTGGGAGCTCCTTGAGGAAGGAGAGATTATTTTTCTCATTTATCCCATATCTAGATACTACAGTGCTTAATACATAGTAGACACTGAGGAATATGCTTTCCAGAAGATGTCTATAAAATATATATGTATATATGTCACATATATATGTTAATGTGAGATACATATATACAAAATCAGAAAATATATATACATTTGAGATACATGTATATGTATATATGTGAGATACATACACACACATAAATATACCTACACACACATAATCAGAAACAAAAGAAAATAACCAAGTCATCTGAAAAAAAGAGATCTCTGAAACACTCCGAATACACTAGAAATTTATTACATAATTCTATGCATAGTCTAAAGCCCATGCTATATGACTTTCTGCCCAAGAAGAACAGAAAATGAGCTGGAATAAGTGCAGGGTTTGGAACAAAGTTCTGCTTACTTGGCTTTTGTAAGAAGCCTCAAATTGGGATAATCATGCTGTCTTAGGCTGTGTAAGGATTTTCCCGGGCCTAACACCCATCGATTCACAGTATAAAATAATGCTCAGCCATCATGATCTCACACTTAATGGGGAAAAGCGTTTTATGTCATTGTTACATCATCTTTACCTTCTTTCTGCTACAGATTTAAATATGAAAACAGACTCTGCTGGTATGTTGGTGTTCATGACCTGAGTCTAGTGATGGGAGATGCCTGATGCATTTTTGTGTCCTTTCTCGCCTATACACCAAATCTATCCCTCCTCAGGCAAACAAGAAAGAGAAGCTCCCAGGAGCCAGATTAAGCCTCCAAATCATTAGCAAGATGAAACAACAACAACAACAACAACAAACCAAAATCCAAAAGTAAATAAACAAACCAAAAACACTAAAACCGCACGGAATTTCATCCTTTACTGCTAACTCCTTAAAGTAGTCCTCTTAGGCATTGGCGATTCAGATTGGGAGGAGACTTATTTCACTCAGACGGAAGATAAAATAAATTCAGACTCCTGACAGTAGGCCTGAAATTAAACCCTGGAGAGTGAGAATCCTCTCTGCTCAACTGGAAGATCAGCAAAGAAGCCCAGATAAGATTGTCAAACTTTTGCATTCTTCGAAGGGGGAAAAAAATTAGTATTTTATTATGATTACTAATTTATTTAAATTTTTATGAATATATACTTATTTAAATTTTATGAATAAATATATATTCATTTAAATTTTATGTATACATATTTAAATTTTATGACTATATATTTAATTTTTGAGTTATATATTTATTTCAATTTTATAAATATATATTTATTTAATTGTTATGAATATATATTTATTTAAATCCCAATTTGTTTCAGAAAGGATTTGAGGGGGCTTATAAAATGTCTAGAGTAACACGATATTAAAAATATGTGAATAAATTAGGCTAAGGAGAAATGAACAAGGGCAATAAAGGAAATGCGAGTAGAAAAAATAAATTCTGGAACCATTGGTGTGATTCATAAACATATATGCCTTATGGTTTGAAACATTTCAAAAAAGCAGGTGTCTCTGAGTTCTGAGTTTCCTAGCAGTCAATATAAAGATGCAACTAGTTTAAGTGTGAAAATCATAGCTCTTATTAGGTAAAAGTAAGTCAATTGCTCAGAAGAACTACAGTTATTCTAGACAGGGAGATTTAAAGGCAGTGCCTCCCAGAGAGCCTCATGGAGATGACTGCACCTAAGTCAGATTTCTATAACAAAGCCTTCACGTTAAACAGAAGAAGGATTTTTGCACTCTTTCTTTTAGCATCCATTCAGGAAAAGAAAAAGGCAAAATTACAAAAGGGACATTTCCCCTTGAGTAGCTAAAGTGACAGTGTCTGGTGCCTTAAAAAAATCTACATATATATCCAGCACTACAATCCTGTCCTATTTAGCTTAAAACAAAACAAAAAAAGGAAGAGGGAAAATAAGCATTCTGTCATTTATTCACTCAACACTTATGAACTTAATTTTCTGTGGTTCAAAATATTACACAAAGAAATTATCGCTACTAATATTAGTCTCAAATTCAATTATCATAAGGATATGTAACTATGAGCAGGTTTGTAAACCATCATTTTGCAATATCTAAAATGTAGTGGTTGGAATAGATGACCCTTAAAACCTCTTCTAATTTAACATTCTATGATGTTGAATGTTTAAAAAAAATGGTTGGCAAAAAACAATGTAAGCAGAACAGAAATATATATTTTGAGGGTGGAATTTAATGGGATTTCCTTGGACAGTTTCATAGTTTATGCCGTATAGACAGATAAAAATGGCATAGTTCATCCTATTGAGTAACCTATTCTACTGCTTTTAACCAGTCATCTTTGCAAATTTTCAGATTGTTTTGATTTAGAAGCTAAAACTGTGTCCAACATGGCACTCAATGAAAAAGTGTAAACCTCTGGTGTCAGAGAGAGTTTGTCTAGCCTTTTCATATAATAATCGTGTGACCTAGTCAATTCATTTAATCTCTCTGTGTGACAATAATATATACCTCAAATGTTGTGAAGATTAAATAACAATGAAAGTGTCTAGTGATTCCTACAAGGGACATTTTAAATTCGTGTTTGTTTCCTTCCTCTTAGAGAAGTTGTATTCTTATAAATAACGAAGTTGATATACACTTAAGAGCTTCCATGTCTAAATACATCTCTTAAGTTCCTCATAAGACGCTAAAGTAAAATGTAAAGTTAGGAACACCAATAAACAGAGGGAAACTCCATGCTTTTCCAAAGCAAAGGCACTTCATTTTAGCTTCTGGAAGTGCAGTTCACATTAACTCCCTGAACAATTTCCTGAGTAAGAAATATGCCATAGAGACATTTTGACCTGAGCAATATCATTTTCAGCAGAACAAAGATGTTTATGTGCTGTATAGTATTTTGGCGTTTGATGCTGGAAGCAAAGTTTGAAAGTTCTGAATATACATGAATATCCTAACTTCATTTAGCAGCATCTCCTTTGAAAAGGTAAACTTGATATGCTTTTAAATTTCATGCCGTTGGGTCTAGTTAAGATGGCAGTCCTGAATGAAATACATTTAAAATCTACTCCCTGAAATGGAAAAGTTGAGCTAGAAGTTTCTCTTATTCCTCCTCCTTCTTTTCTTTTTCCTTCCTCTTCACAGACAAAAATATTGGCTAATGAAAAACACTTTAAGGACATTCTCATTTATATGGACATAATTTCTTAAAAGAAAAATTAGTAAACAACAACAAAAAAAAGTTGAAAGAAAAAAACTAATCAGAGGCTCCTAAATTAAAGCAACTTCTTTTACTAACAACAATGACATTCGTAAAATTTTTAAAAATTGTAACAGCCAGTACTGTCCTATTGTGATGAAACTTGCACATTGCTAAAGTCATTGGAAACTGTACGACTCTTTAGGTAAAGAGTAGGGTAACAAATATTAAAAGCTGAAAAGCTATTCATATCTTTTGCTCCAATAATTATGAATCTTGGAATTATTTTATTTATTTTATTCAAAAAGTCCTAATTGTGTGCCCCAGTTGAGCACTTGATCTGCAAAAACAAACAAGGCAAAAACTGTTTGAAAAAGTTTATTGTCTGGTGAGAAATTTATTTTAATGAAACAATTTAGCAAAACTGAATGGCATACATAAGAGATTTTCACTACAGTGCTACTTCTAGGAGCAAAAACTGTTATGCCTACCTAATATCCAACAATAGGAGGATAATTAAATCCATAAGTTTATTAGGTAGTAAAATATATGTTTTAAATATGATAAATGTGAACACTGCACAATGTAGATATAAGTATACAAATATTAAGCAAGATTCTATAAATAGTATGATTTCATTCATGTAAAACATATTTGAATGGAATAAAATGGGAATATGAGAAAATCAAAACCATGTATTTGTCATACAGTGGTAGACATTTTTAAATTCAGTATTATCTTATGAGTCACAATATTACAAGGAAATCACAGTTTTTAATTTTAAAAAGCAAAAAAACTCAATATTTTCTGATCAATAATAATTATATGGTGATATACAGCATTGGCATGTTATATGGAAATCTGAAGCTTTCTTTTTGGCATGTAGTTTTGTCCTACCTGTGAAATACTGTAAGTTCTTTTAGAAATTTTGTTTTATTTTAATTTAGTTTTATTTTTGATTTCAAAATATTGCCCTTAAAATCCATTTCTAAAATATAGGGTAAAGGCAGTTCAGGAGAATGCAGATAGAAGAGCGATCAGAAACCCTGGGCAAGTCACTTCATTTCTTTATGTTTCCTCATCTGGAAAATGGGGATAATTGTGTTCACTTGATTTTAAAAGAAAGGAAGGAAGGAAGAAAAGGAGGGAGGGAAAGTGGGAAGAAGAGAGGGTGGGAGGAAAACGAGTACAAAGAAAGAAGGAAAGAGGGGAAGGAGCAGGAATGAGAAGAATGGAGAAAGCCAGCCTGAAAAGGGGGCAGAAGTGGTATGCTTCTGGATTTGGTGTACACCAAAAAAGAAGAGCTGCATTGGTCGTAGTGCAAGAGAAGGAAACTGGACACAGACGGAGCAGATGCTGCAGGCTGGGTGGCCAATATTACACTGTAGGGAACACTTCAAAGATGCATGATCTAAATCTCTATGGTTCCTGAATTACAGAGCAGGGACGTTCATAACGTTGTTTTTCAAAGCGGATATACTAGTGAGAGAATTTATCATTGGAATAACATTTTACAACATAAAATAAATTCCTTTTCTTACAACCAGGAAACCAGTCTGAACTCCCCTTATCTGAGCCCAGTGGAATGATTCCATCCTTCATTTGAAAATCCCTTTCAATTTACTTTCTAACATAAATTCTCCATTCAACTCAAACCCTTTAAGTGTATGGTTCAAAACATACTTAGACTGTCTGTCATCGCACAGTGTCCTTCTCTCACTCCTACATAGCAAGAAATTCTCATCCTATCCCCGTAGACTTCAACCACCTCCTGAACTTTTCACCATCTCAAAAAAGCCATCTTCTGTTATCTATAATCGTCCCCGGCACACTGTCTGAAGTGCCAACCCCGGACTCGCTTCCTTTTTGGACATTCATTGAACCCCTTCTCCTTCATCAATACCAAATTCAACCTGTATTTCCTTTGAAAAACCTTCCTTAATTCCCCAGCAATACATCCCCCTTTCTCTTCTGAGCATCTCTAAAACTTTGCTTAATAGTTGTGCTTTTGAATAAATAAATGGAATGATGAATGAATCAAGAAATAAAGCAAGGGAGGAAACCTGTATTTTGTGAGATCAGAATCTTGGCCATTTTTTTTTTTATAGGAAACAACTTTATTAAAACTTTCAATAAGACTATAAACATAGCAAATCCAAGTTTTTACTTCATATACTTCTTATTTGAAATGTATGTGAACTAAAATGAGAAACAAACATTAAATGTAACTAACTGCTCAGCAGTGCATGAACCTGGAACACATCCATCTTGAAAATTCAATTCCCAAATCCATCTCTAATAGTTCCGGCTTACCATTACTTTTGGTTCTTCTTCCATTGCATCACCAAACACACAACACCTCTAAAATTTTTGACAACCTATACTGTTGTTCAGGAAGAGTTGGGCATCTTCTTGGCTCTATGATTATGCGACTCTCTTATTTTCAGGTATATAAACACCAATTCAATTTGAACTTTGGATTTGAGGGCCCTAAATTTGAGTCATGGCTTCATGTCATGTTACTTGGGAGAAATATTTTACTTATCTACAACCTCAATTACCTCTTTTATAAAATAGGGAAAATAATAGTACCTACTTAATAGGGCCCCTTTCTTTCTTCCTTTTTTTTTTTTTCTTTTAAATTTTAGAGAACTATGTGTTCAGTGCTTTCCACACAGCAACTCATGTATCTCGGCCAACAGCCCAATCAGTTGAAAGCAGGAAAATGCTTGAGCTGTGCTTCATGCAGTGAGGAGCACATCAAGAGCTCTCCTTATAGATGGTCCATGCTAATTTCCATTGATTCTTCTTAATCTTAGCTCAAAATCAGTGATGGAGGAACCTTAGAGGTTTTCTAGTCTACCTCTTCATTTCAAGCATGAAAACGTAGCAGAGGGATAAATGATGTTCTAGACCATAAATGATGTTCTCAGATCATAGTATCACTTTTCTGGTATTGGTCCATCTCTATTTCCAATACACATTTACTTTGGTCTAAAGGCATAAAGACAT
Source organism: Piliocolobus tephrosceles (assembly GCF_002776525.5). NCBI lineage: Eukaryota > Metazoa > Chordata > Mammalia > Primates > Cercopithecidae > Piliocolobus > Piliocolobus tephrosceles. The sequence goes on along the minus strand of NC_045440.1, from coordinate 132,419,658 downwards.
AGGATGCCCTGGAAAAGTCTCCTTGTTAAGCATGTATGTTACCCATTAGCAAAGACTTGAAACCAACCCAAATGCCCATCAATGATAGACTGGATAAAGAAAATGTGGCACATATACACCATGGAATACTATGCAGCCATAAAAAAGGATGCGTTCATGTCCTTTGCAGGGACATGGATGAAGCTGGAAACCATCACTCTCAGCAAACTAACACAAGAACAGAAAACCAAACACTGCATGTTCTCACTCATAACTGGGAGTTGAATAATGTGAACACATGGACACAGGGAGAGCAACATCACAAACCGGAGTCTGTCATGGGTGAGGGGTTAGGGGAGGGATAGCATTATGAGAAACACCAAATGTAGATGACTGGCTGATGGGTGCAGCAAACCACCATGGCACGTGTATACCTCTGTAACAAACCTCCACATTAAACACATGTACCCCACAACTTAAAGTATGTATAAAAAAAAGAGTCACACAACAGAATGAGGAGATATTTGATTATGGCTATTAGTGAGTATGAACATGGTCAAACCATACTTTTGTTAAATGCTGTCTCTTCTTTAGCCTACCATACATGTACATATTAAAACATATATTCAGAATTACACCAGACTATTAAGGCAGTGTATGTAAATGCCAAAACTAAACTGGACTCTTTGGGATAATGGGATTGACTATCTCATTATGAAAAGCCTATAATGCTTCTTTAGGAAATTCCTGCCTTGATATTTGCCACTTCAAATATTCTCATGTTATTTTATTTTTGCTTCTTATTTCAATTTCACAGAAACTGGGGCTGGAGGGAGTACGGAAATCAATAGCTTCCAATCTCGTGATTTTGCATTTACCGACTGCCTCTCTTGCCCACCCATATGCTATGTTTTTTCATTAAGATGAATTTTATATCACAAATATATATGGTAACAATCTCTTGCTAAAACCAACAGCCTGCTTCAGCAGAGATAAATTTACCACAGATCATAATCGAACAATGTGAGTACCTCAAGCCAGTGGGTAAATCTTGCCCCTTGTTATGTTCTGGGACAATGACTTTTACCAAGTAGAAATGTCACACCTGCCTCTATAACTTTGTGCAGTCCCCATAATCTGTGAATTATGTTACTGTTGAATTACTTTTAGGGAAAATAACACGGGAAAGAGCATACATTTTGAAAGTTGTTAAAAAGAAAACTGTTGACATAAATATGTACAGGAGAAGATGAACATATGGAAATTTTCATGGTGAGTTTTCCTCCAGAGTAAATGAAAAGGAATGTCAAACCACAAAGAATTTTTTCCCTGAGCTTCAGAGAATGATAGCAGAAGTCTTAAAAAGGCACTTAATGGAATCATATCTGGAAATGGTTGAATCATAAAAAGGTGTAGCATCCAATGCTCTTTTCACAATGCCTTGGAAACTTTAGCTTTCTTTCCAAGAAAATGAGTAACACTGTGGCCTCCTTTGAGGTGAGGTGAGGTTATTTTGTGAGTCATTTCTCATTTAATGGTGGGTTAAAGATGAACATTGCCTTCTTTCACCTTCCCACCTACCCAGATCATGCTCACCCTTCAGGACTTAGGCACTAGCATCATCTCCTTGAAGGATTCTCTGCTGACCTCAGCTCCATTTGAATTCACTGTTTCCTAAAATCTAAAGTACTAGATGTTTGTAGCATACAATTCTACATTTACTTCAAAAAGTACCTTGCATTGTACTTGAACCAGACTACTAGCTTCCTAAAGGCAGAGATTAAATTCTGCTTCCTTCGTGCCCAGTTCACTCTTGGGTTTTTTGTAGTGGCTTAATAAATATTGGCAATAATTGGCTTAACTATTGGAATAATGTGTCTATAACCTTTTCAGTTAAGGTCAGAGACTTGGTGTGCCAAATAGAAACAACTGTCATTTATTGAGTTCCTCCTCTCTATCAGCAATTATGTCTTTTTAAAACATATATATATATATATATATATAAAATATGTTATGTATTTCTAATAATGACATCATCATTGTGTCCTCATTTAGCAACTAAAGAAACTGGGGCTCAAACATGGTGAGCTGCTTGCTCAAGAGAAAATTGCTATTAAAAGCAAGGTTTATCCAGCACTAGGATTACCAACATATATGTGCAATAAATGAAATTAACCACTAAAAAGATTTCCTTTGTATCATAGATAGTCTCCCCATAAATCAATGGAAATGGCCAATAGGAAGTCTTTCCTGGTCCTTCTTTCAGATAAAGCACAAATCTTGTCCCTTTCTGGGTGGTAAGAATCTCCCTGTTTGGCTCTTGGATTCCCCAGCAAGTTCAGGTTTCCTGGGTGGAGAGCAGTAGGGCAGCAGCAGATTCCATCTTACTCAGCCCAATGACTTCTTTGTCTACACTGAGTCTCCCTTTCAGCTCCCAGGTAAAAAAAAAAAAAACAATGAAAATAAAAAATGGTTCCTTTTCAATGACAGATTAAAGATTGGTTCAAAAAGCAGATTTCAAAAATTTTTAAGTGTATGATGTTTTATTTCAGTCTGCAGGGTAGAAAACATCTGACTCTTTAAAGAATTGTGCTGATGCTTTTCTATACTAATTCTTACTCGCTTTCTCCTTCCTTCTAAGGGCCCAGGGCCTTTGTGCTGCCTGTGAGAGGTCATTCTTACACTGCTATAAAGAAATACCTGAGACTGGGTTATTTATAAAGATATTTAATTGGCTCACAGTTCTGCAGGCTTTTCAGGAAGCATAGTGCTGGCATCTGCTTGGCTTCTGGGGAGGCCTTGGGAAGCTTTCAGTCATGGCAGAAGGTGAATGAAGAAGAGGCACATCATATGGTAAAAATGGGAGCGAGCAAGCGAGAGAGAGAGAGAGAGACAGAGAGAGAGAGAGAGACATCTCGACCGGATCTCGTGGGAAGTTCAGACTGAGAGCTCACTTATCACCAAGGGGATGGCCTAAACCCTTCCATGATCCAAACACCTTCCACCAGGCACCACCTTCAATATTGGGGATTACATTTCAACATGTGATTTGGGTTGGGACAAATATCCAAACAATATCACAGCACTTTAGTTAGCCATACCACTTCATTTTCCCCCCAACCTCCGTTATCACTACTCCAAACACTGGAGTTAATTTTCCCCAGCCCCAAATCATATGCCCAGTCTTTCATTGTTATGAGCTAGTTAAATGAAACAATCTATATTAACATGAATGGCTCATCTGAGCTAGTTAAATGAAACAATCTATATTAACATGAATGGCTGTGTAGGGTCGGAAAGAGGATTATCCCTTTCCTTCCCATCATTGAAGTTGTGACTGACACTCCTGTAACAAAAGACAGTTTAACAAGAGAAATGGATAACAAATTTATTTGATTAGACTTTTATGCAAAAATGGCCTCCAGATTGAAGACCCAAAGATACCGGAGAAGCTGTATGATTTTATGCCTAGGTTCAATGAAGCCAGGACAGTCAGGTAGAAATGTGATTGGACAAAAAGATTATGAGCTAATGGTAGTTGAGTGAGGAAACCCAGCAAGGCCTGTCTGTCCAGATTCTTCTTAGCCTCTCTGTTGTAGCTTTTTTTTTTTTCCTCCTAGGTATGAGGTAGGACTTCTCTGGAATAAAGGTCTTAATTTCTTAATGGCCTGCTGTTACATAGAAACATGAGGGAAGGTTAGAGTAATGTTTTCAGGCTTTCTAACTGGCTTTGGGGGAAAGGGGTTCTGGTTTCTATGACCCATCCTGGGGAAGAGGAATTCTAATTACTATTCCTCAGGAGAGAATAAGGGGTGGGAGACAGGAGGGCGGAAGTTCAGAGAGAAATGTTGCTTATGAGGCTTTCATTTTGGAGTACTGGCTTTTCTGAGCCTCAACAGCAGATTGTCTGAGTCTGTAGCTTTTAGTATTCTACTGGTTTGTAAAAGAAAACACATTCACTATGCAGTATAGGCTTTGGGTGGCCATACAGTGCAAAAAGTAAAACTTTGCCAGTCCATGACGCCTTTCATTTTCTAAGAGCTTTACATCAATTAACCTATTGATTCCTTTCAGCAACTCTAAGAGTTAAATTATTATCCTTATTTTTTACTGAGAAGGAAACTGAGGCACAGAGAGGTTAAATAGCTTGCTTATAATGAAAAAGCTGGTGTTGGAGGCAGACTTCAATTTCAAATCCAGGCAGCCTGGCGCTAGAAGCTGGGCCCATTCTTAACCACCATGCACGCTGCCTCTCATCATGTGGTTGTTAAGGACATGGGCTGTGGAATCAGATAACATTTTCCTTCTGTGGGCACGGCTTTGGACAACTTACTAAATCTCCATTAACTTAAGTTTCTTCATCTGTTACATCACAATAATATCAGTAATAATATCAGTACCTGATTTAGTTGGTTCTTATGTGGAGTAAACGGAGTAAAACCTGAAAAGACTAAGCATGATGCCTAACGTGTGGAAAGAGCACCCCAATCAATGTTTGCTTTCATTCTTATAGTTTTATTTTTGCCAAGGGTGTCATTTTAGACAGCCTAGAGGGCCAATATGGGATCAAACTTGAAAAACAGTCTTTCTTGGTGTCCTTAAATCACTCTGCATAGAAAATCTATCTTACTCATTCATGAAACTCACTCTGAAAATATATACATGTACATAATGTGCACATATGTTGTTTCCTGATGAGGAAGGTAGGGAGGGCTCCTCCAGCTCTGCTTTGTGATGCATCTGAGCTCCTGAGTATAATATAATCACTTTCTTTTGTGGCTTTGGATTTATATACACAATATAGCCACAGGCATGCAGGCATATATTTTTAGATCACTCTCTGAAAATGGAGCGTCCACATTTTTAAAAATAAACTTGTGCTGGGCTAAAGCTGGAATCAATGAGTGGGGGGAAAGAAAACCCACAATCCACTCTGCCTGCTCCTTGTCTTTACAGCTAACAGCCAAGTCTTATTCTTCCACCCTGATTTCAACTGATTCTTTTCTTTTCTATGCTAGAACAAGTGGTGCAGATCTCAGCAAATGACCAGAGTGGAGTCAGCTGTTAAATATAAATTTCTGACTCCTAAAAATTTGGCTCTTGACAAATGTTCTTGAAAACTTTTAGGATGTGGCAGCATATTTCAAAGGCTGCCCTAGGAAACCTCAAGTGAAATCAGGCTTCTCACAGATCCTCTTCAGGCTGTGACCCCACCTAGTACCCATTTCAGGGGACTGGATCCAGTGAACACGATCACCTTCTGTCCATGGCCTCCGTGAAAGACAAGGAAGGGCAAACCTCTGCTCCCAGTCCCCTCGATGCATCCAAACAGCCAGGAAGGACAAACCTCTGCTCCCAGCACCCTTGATGTATCCAAACAGCCAGGAAAAATGTTCTCATGACTGATTCCTGTTGCTGAGGCAACTCTGTTGGTCCTTCCTATGGTAATATTGGCAGCTTCCCCTGGGGATCGGAGAGTGGGATTGGGTGACAGTTCTCTGCGTAAGAGATCAAGGCGTTATTTAAAAATTATCCCCATATCACACTCTGTGCCCAGTACCCAAAAGTCAAATTGCAAAGCCTGATTTTAAACTCTGAAGAAATGCCCAATCTCATGATTGTGGACAAACAGAGCAAAGGAGGTCCCTGGGATTGATGGGAAAGACCTCACTGGAAGAAGCTCAACTTCCAAAGACAGGGATAAGGGGAGGAGTCAGGAAGAAAAGAGAGGAAACAATTGTCATTCAGCTTCTAAAGGGTCAGAGGCAGCACGGGGCAAATCCTTTAATTTGCCACTTAGGAAGATTTGGAAAGGTTTTGGGGGATAGGGGAGGTCAGTGAGAAAATGGGAGATTATAACAATTACAAAGAAAAAGAATTCTGTTCACCCAGTACCTTGAGGAAAGTTTTAAGGCAGACAAGATTGAGAAAAGATATTAGTAAAACTCTCCAGGAATTAATGGCATTGCCAGTGACACAGATTTGTAATCTTCCGGTTTAAACTCAGACAAGATCAAACCCTTTTGGAAATGCAGTCTGCGCTTTCGGAACGACAGCAGTCACTGTGACTTCTTCACTTCATGTGCTATTTTGCTTCTAAAGGGCTTCAACGTGTCTGCTTCTGTTACTCCAGCCTGCCTTCAAAATGAAATTAAAAAAAGAAAAAATTGAGGGAACAGATTGACTCTGAAGCATTCCAGAGAGAAGAGGTTTGGCACATAATCCCATTCCAAAACAATTTTATCAAAAACGATTCTTTGCCTTTCACCTTTTCATTGTTTTCTGAACACACCCAGGTGGAAGGAGCTCCAGGTTTGCTTTCAGATTTGCCAGGGATGGAAACTCAGGCCCCAGGATCGACAGTGTAACTGCACAATTTACATAACCTCTCTGAGGCTGAATTTCTGTCACCTCTAAAGTGAGAAGCATACCATTTGAAGAGGCTACCCCAGCATGCTACAGGCTCTTAGAAAACAATCTATTATTTCTGTTGTATCTAGTGACTCCCAAACATAAAGCTAACCTATTATGTTAAGAAGACTTAACAAAAGGTTGATAACTATTTGAGGAAATTGATTCCATGCGGGCTTGGGAATTGTTTTTAAATTCAGAAGAGAAAATGCTATTTTATCAGTATTGCTTAAACAGAGTTTAAATAGTGTCGCTGTTTCCTTTAAGAGGCGAATTGGACTGGGCTCACATTGCACGTATATTTCATCTACAGTTGCCACATATGTGTGTTTTTCTCAGCAAGCAGCACATATGGAACAACTCTTTATGGAAAATAAGAGTGACGTCATCTGCCTAGCAATACCAGGATATGAACTCAGACTCCCACAGTGCCGTTGGATCCACACAGCTACCAGCGCGCTCTGAGGAAGGGAGACTATTTTGAATGTTTCCGGAGTTGTATGCTTTGATTTTCTTCTGAGAAATCACTGGGAGGGTGTAATCTGATTTCCACAAAGAGAAATGGGTGTGTGGGGACAGAAATAGTTTATTCTTAGGGATTCCTAAGGAACTCTTTGAAAGTGTTTCTCATATTTCAGAACAGAAAAGTAAAAAATGGAGCAAATGTGTTCCATTCCCTTTCATGTTGAGGAAAACAGTTCCCCTGTCCTTTCAAGAGCTCCTGTCCCAGGGAATCTGCTCCGACTTGCTATTCAGTCTGCATTCTTCTGTGGCATTGCTGAACAGATTAGCTCTAAAGAGAAGTTTAGTGCTTCTCCGATGATTTAAGTTATTTTAAACAAGGATTTCAGGATGAAATGGATGAAAGGAAGCCAGTTATTGGAGCATGTTCTCTCCTTGAGGAAAACCTGTTTGTTTGTTTCCTTGTCTTAGAACAGATAATTTAAAAAATTAAAGTTTATTCATGCAATTGTATTGTGATGGCTTAAATTCCATTCTTTGTAGCTCTATACAATGCCCTTCATTAGCACTGATCTCCCTATAGAAAGATCCTTGGTAGTTACTTGGAATTCAGGCTCCAATTCAGGCTCTAGTCTGTTAAGAACTAATCCCTGTAAGCTTGTAGGAATTGCCACACTGGGCTGCACTGAGAGAACTGCCTGGTGTAACTGGAGAGGTCAACTAGTGGTCCCAGGACTGATTTCTTGCAGAAAGTAGGTTTGGTTTGGCGGAGTTTTTGAAAAGGATTTAAGTTGACATGCTTTTAGCCAAGGGGTATGCACTCTTTTCACCTCAGATCCTAGCTGTCCCTAGTACAATTACCATTGGCCTTAGAATCATGTGAAATTACCTGTTCAGTTCCCAGAGGCATTTGATTTTGGGGCCCCGGAACTGGAAGGGGCGCCCACAAAATGTAATAAGGTGTAAATTCTTATAAAACATTCACCAAATCCTGACAGTGATCAAAGTGAAGTCACTTACCTCAAATCTCAAAGTCTCTGTTTTTCCACTACCGGTTGATGGCGGCTCTGCTTCATGTCTTCTTTTGAACGTCCAGGCTCTATCTGGATATAGCCATGTTTATTGCAAAGGAAAAATGGACGGGAGGCTGAGGCAGGAGAATGGCGTAAACCCGGGAGGTGGAGCTTGCAGCGAGCTGAGATCCGGCCACTGCACCCTAGCCCGGGCAACAGAGCGAGATTCTGTCTCAAAAAAAAAAAAAAA
>NC_045440.1:132359597-132411443 GCF_002776525.5 Piliocolobus tephrosceles | reverse complement strand
AAAAAAAAAAAAAAAAAAAAAAAAAAAAAAAAAAAAAAGAAAAGAAAAAAGAAAAATGGAAAAGAACCAGTGTCTTTGAAAACCTTTGGCCAGAAGTTGCACATGATGCTTCCAACTCCATTGGCTAAAGCAAGTCATGTGCACAAGCCTCACTTCCTATAAAGAGCAGTGGATATTTTAGACAAAATATTACTAACCTCATCAATTAAAAAATGTTTATGAGCTTAGCAGAACCTAAGTGAAGTGATAAGAGGTGAATCCAGCATTTCCTCAATTAGAAAGTGAAAGACATACAAGAAAACGTTCAAGAGTATAAAAATTCTGTTGTTGATGCATGCCCAACATTTATTCCATATTTTATCCAGTAACAGAATCTGATTTCTACTTTGAAACCCATTTCTCTTTCTCATTTATAGTTCTGCAGTAACTGACACCAGATGTCCTTCCTCTGCCATAAGTTATTAATTATATAGGGTGGGAAAATGCTAGTTTTGTTAACTGAATAAATAAATACTATGGTTGCTGTTGTGAGTTGAATTGTGTCTCTTCCCAAATTCCTGTGTTGAAGTCCTAATACCCAGTACCTCAAAAACGTGACATTATATGGAAATAAGTTTGTGGTAGATGTAATTCGTTGTGATGAGGTCCTATAGGAAGGGTGGGGCCCTAATCCCATATGACTAGCGTCCTTTTAAAGAGGGAAAGTTTGTGCACAGATGCACACAGGGGAGCACACTGTATGAAGATGATGCAAAGACTGGGGTGATACAGGAGAAGCCAAGGAACACCAAAGGTTGCCAGCAAACCAACAGAAGCCAGAGGGCCATGGAGCAGATTCTCCTTCACAGTCCTCGGAAGAAACAAATCCTGCCAACATCTTGATTTTGGACTTCTTGCCTCCAGAACTGTGAGACAGTAAATTTCCGTGGTTTAAGCCATCCAGTTTGTAGTACTGAGTTACAGCAGCCTTTGGAAACTAATACTTTGGCCTTGATTGAATATACAAGGGAGAGAAAGAGATGTTTGATGAAACACAATCTTGGCACAAGTGAAGGATCAACAATCAAATAATAAACAAATAAAATTTCCTTTGATCTTCTGATAAGGAAAGAACATAAACATTTTAAGGAGAGTGAAAATCACCTGGTGACCACCAAACAGACTATTTGGAGGCAAAACTCCTTATCTGAGGAATTTAATAGAAGGGAACAAAGACCACCCGGTCGCATCTGGTTCCAGGCTTCTTTCAACTTTTATAAGTAACTAAAATCTGGGTGTATCTCCAGAATGCCGTGCTGAAAACTCATTTTACAACCCTAAGTTCCCCTTAAGCTCTATAAAGACCCCTAATGAGATATCCACCAGGGGGCGCTCAGTCCTCTCTCGGAGGCAGCCCGCTACACTCCCGTGTAGCGTTCCTCCTTTCTAATATACTTTCCTTTTTCAAACCTATACTGTTGTTGGTAAATTCTCTTTACTAACACGTGAGTTGACCACTTCCTGATGCTGGGGCTATGACACCTCGTCCAGTAGATTGGTATGATTGAGGGAACTTTTAGGGAATGCAACATAAATAAACCATTGTAGGTCAATGTTTTAAACTCTGACATACATCAAAAGAAGTTTTTAATTCTGATAACCATTATAAAAAGTTGGGGGCATCCTGTAAGCCTTCCTGTTTCTATAAATGTCATCATGATTTTATCAACTGATATGAATACTTTTAGAAATAATATGCCCTGTGATGATATTCCTTTTAAATTGGGGGCAGGGGTGGGGGGGTTGTAGTTTAGTGTTAATGATTTAAAGTAAGAGCTGTAGACCCAGAATATCTGAGTTGAATCTGGCAGTATAATTTCCTGAATTATGTAAACCTTTTGTCTTAGTTTATTTTCTGTTGCTATAACAAAATACCACAGATTGGATAATTTATTTTTTAAAATAAATGTATTTAGCTCACAGTTCTGGAGGCTGGGAAGTCCAAAAGCATGGCACTGATATCTGATGAGGGCCTTTTTGTTGCATCATGACACGGTGAAGGACATCTCATAGTGAGAGGGCAAGATCACGTGAGTCAGTTCACGTTTCTTTTCCTCTCCTATAAAGCCACTGGTTCCATCATGGGGACCCCATCCTCAAGACCCTATCTAATTCGAATTACCTCCTGAAAGCCCCATCTCCAAACATTATTGTTAGGGACAAACTACCCCAAGAAAGCTTCTTGGTGCTGCCCACCCCTTCCCCTAAAGCTCCACAACTCTTCTCCATGCAGCCCACCCTTCCCCTAACCCTCTTCATGTTTCTAAGCCATTATCTAAGTGCCACAGAGAAGTCAGCCAACTTCACTTATCAGACCGTGCTTCAGTAAGCAAATCCCAATTACAAACCATCTAGGCCACACAAGTTGAGGTGGTGGGAAGCATAAACAAACGTTTACCTACACCCTCCTGTGATAAACGTCACAAGGTGCTATGTGGCAAAATTAACTAGCAAACAACCCCGGGATGCGGCCATACCAAATAACTCCCTCAAACTCCCCTCTCCAATATAAACCCTTCATTTGTAAGCTTGGGGCTGCTTCCCTTGACTGTTAAGGGGGCGCTGGCAGGTTAATACATTGCTTGCCTGGGCCAGGCGCCGTGGCTCACGCCTGTAATCCCAGCACTTTGGGAAGCCGAGGCGTGTGGATCATGAGGTCAGGAGATTGAGACCATCTTGGCGAGCATGGTGAAACCCCATCTCTACTAAAAAATACCAAAAAATAAAAAATAAAAAAATAAAAAATTAGCGTGGCGTGGTGGCAGGCACCTGCAGTCCCAGCTACTCAGGAGGCTGAGGCAGGAGAATGCCGTGAACCAGGGAGGCAGAGGTTGCAGTAAGCCGAGATCACACCACTGCACTCCAGCCTGGGTGACAGAGCAAGACTCCGTCTCAAAAAAGAAAAAAGAAAAAGAAAAAGAAAAAAGAAAAGAAAACAAGAAAAAAAGATTGCTTGCCTGACTTTGGGTCTATTTTTCTTTTCTCTTGGCTGATCTTACAATTACCAACATATGAATTTAGAGATTATATTTCCAACACATGAAAGGCGGGGGACACATTCACCTCCTGAAATACTCTATCACTGAGAGTCTCATCTATAAAGATGATACGGTGATAATACCTGATGCAGATGTTTTGCCTGACTACACTTTAGTTATGCTCTCCTGCACCTTTTCTATCAAGGCCCATCTATATCCTTTCTTAGAATCCATTTCTGTCAGTGTAGTGAGAATCCTCCACCCTTATCCCCGCTATCCCTCAGGTGATACCTGATGGTTCTGGCTGCCTTCAGTCAGAACTTTGTTACTTGGTTCAGTCTGAATCCCCCCAACACTTAATGTCTCCTCTTAGTAATTTTCTATTCACTTAATGCCCACGCTCCTACCCCTCCTTCTCCCTCTCCCCACTGCCGCTTTGCTCCTGGTTATAAATCCCCACTTGTCCTGATTGGCTGATTGTACGTGGAATTGAACCCACTTCTGCACTGGAGTCTTCCTTCCTCTATTGCAATAATTTTTGAATAAAGTTTATCTTCTGTACTTTAACTTCTGTCTGGCTCTCACTTTCTTTAACATGTATAATATTAGGATTATTAGGAGGATGAAAGTAATGTTGAAGAGGATTAAACAGTGAATAACATTGCCTCTTCATTCTAAAATGGGAATAGTAATCGCATCTAATGCATAAGATGGTCGTGAGTGTTAAATTACACAAGCTAAAACATATGAAGCAGGTATAAAAAGCACAGCTAGCAAGTAATAAGTGATCAATAAATGTAAGTTATTACTATTATTAGTATATTCTCTAATATAATAATTTCCAAATAATATAAATTCTTCTGCATAAAGTTATGATGAGTATCTTTCTGTCAAAGTAATGCAGGAAGAATATCTTTCAAGGAAAGTATATATATATATATATATATATATATGAACACACATACATATGTATATATGTACACACACACACACAAATATATATATGTATTTTTGAGATGGAGTCTCGCTCTGTTGCCCAGGTTAGAGTGCAGTGGCACATTCTCGGCTCACGGCAAGCTCCACCTCCTGGGTTCATGCCATTCTCCTGCCTCAGCCTCTTGAGTAGCTGAGACTACAGGCGCTCACCACCAGGCCTGGCTACTTTTTTTTTTTTTTTTTTTTTTTGTACTTTTTAGTAGAGACAGAGTTTCACTGTGTTAGCCAGGATGTCTTGATCTCCTGACCTCGTGATCCACCTGCCTCTGCCTCCCAAAGTACTAGGATTACAGGTGTGAGCCACCATGCCCAGCCCAAGGAAGATATTTCTATATTTTCAAACTTCTGATTTTAGGATCATTGCTTTTAATTTTTTTCAGGCTTTATATTTGTATTGGAAATAATCCATTTACATAAAGAAGCTCAGTACAACTAGATTATAATTTTAGTGTCCCTACCTTGAAAATGTTATAGCTTTTATTTTACTGTTTAATTTTTGTTTGCCTATCACATATTTATAGTATTCTGCTCTTACAAGTTAATTACAAAACTTGTTATTATTCTGCACAATTTTCTCAATAATTGGCCTTTACAACAATTTTCCATTTTTTAGTTTTATGTTATAGAAAAAATGCATTATTTTCAATGGGCAGCAATTTTTTTAATATAAACTACAAAAAATCAATTTTTAAAAGATGGAATAAAATATTTAAACTGCTAAACAAAAAACTAAACCAAACCCACTGCTTAGAAGTCTATACCCAACTAAAATATTCTTCAATAACGAAGGTGAAATAAAAATTCTGATTTTAGAATCACAAGTCTTAATTATTTTCTTCAGGCTTTCTCTGAAAAACTAATTGAGAATTATAGAAACTACACGCACATGCAAAAACTCCAAAATACACAATGTTTTCAAGTCTACTTGGAATATTTACGAAAACAGATATCATACTGACCACACAGAAGCACAGCTACCGAAATTTCAAATGGTTGAATTCATACAGAATTTGTTATCTGACCACAATTGGATTAAACAAAAAATAAATAACAATATAACTAGAAAAATTTCAACTCTCTGAAGAACATTGTCTCTTAAAATAATGAAAAAGAAAAAAGAAAAGTAAGCCAAAAGACCAAAGTAAGAGAGAAAAATTTTGGCTCAAATTATTTCATTGTTATAGTCTTATGAGCATGTAAAAGTTAAATAATTTTCTAATTATTCATTATTAATATACAGAAATTTGATCAATACTTGTACACAAATCTTTCATTCAGCAACCTTCCTAAAGTCTCTTAAAATTTTTATCTTTTGTAGATTCTTTTGGGCATTTTAAATATACTATAAAATACAGAATATATGTGCATTATGTGTGAGTGAAGACATTTTTGCTTTTATTTTTTCCTAATCTGTACGTTTTCCCCCTTTTTCTTGCCTTACTGAAATGGCTAGAATCTCCTCTATAATATTAGAGATAGCAATCATAGAAATCTTCAGTATGGTCCCAATCTTAGGGTGAAAGCGTTCAGTTTTTCCCTACAAAGTGTCATGCTAGGTTTTTATTTTGTTTTGTTTGGTAGTTACCCTGCGTCAGATTCAGGAAGCTTTCTTCTATCCCCAGATTCCTGAGAATTTCATCTTGAAAACGTGCCAAATTTTATTAAATGCCTTTCTATGTATACTTATGTTGTTTTTCTCATCTATTTTGATGATTATCAAAATTACTTACCTTGTGGTTAGTTATCCAGATTAATTTTTTAAAAGATAAATCTGTATTATAATCACAGGATAAGTCCCATTTGGTCACGATGTAATATTTATTACTATATCTCTAAATTTCATTTGATAATAGTTTATTTAGGATTTTGCTTATATGTTTATGAGAAATATGGGTCTACATTTTTGGGGGAAAGGATGAGAGGTCCTATTCTTTTCTGCTTGTGGTATTAGAATTGTATCATCTTCATAAAATGAATTGGAGCATGCTCCTATTCTCCATTTTCTGAAAGCTTTGTGTAACCTCTGCTGTGGGTTGAGTACTAGACCCTTAAAAGATACGTTTATCCAGAACCTGTGAATGTGACCTCTGTTGGAAAAGGGTCTTTGTAGATGTAATTAAGTGAAGGGTCTTGAGAAGAAATCATTCTGGATGGCAACTGTCTTTATAAGAGATTTCAAAGGGAGAAAATGGAAGAGACAGACATGTGGAGACAGAGGCTGAAATTGGAGTTGTACTGCCAGAAGCCACACAGTGCCTGGAGCCAGCAGGAAACTTAAAAAAAAGATAACAAGGGATCCTGGCCTAGTGTCTTCAGGGGTAGTGTGTCCTATCAACACCTTGTTTAGGGTCTTCTGGCCTCCAGAGCTGTGAAAAATAATTTTCCTTTGTTTTAAGCCATTCTATTTGTGATAATTTGCTATTGCAACCCTAGGAAATGAATATGATCTTCTACCTTACACCAGACACAAAAATTTAAGATGAGTTTTAGACTTAAATGTGAAAAGTAGAACTCTAAAGTTCCTAGCATAAAACATAGATATTGGAGAATTATCTTCATAATCTCATTGTTGGCAAAGATTGCTTGAAAAGCTCAAAAGGATCAGGATAAACAGCTAATGCATGTGGGGCTTAATACCTAGGTGATGGATTGATAGTGCAGCAAACCACCATGGCACATGATTACCTATGTAACAAACCTACACGTCCTGTATGTGTATCCTGGAATTTAAAATAAAATAAAACAAAAAGAAAAGCACAAAAGGAACCCACTATAAATTTTTTAAATGGATAGACTGGACATTATAAAAATTATAAAGTAAAAAGTTACTTTCATTAACCTGAATGTACTTTTAAAAACCCCTAAAAATTAACAAGAACAACAAATAACTGAATTTTAACTAAAGAGACAAAATCTTTATGCATTTCTCAAATAAGAATATCTAAATAGCCAGTAAGTATGAAATGGTGCTCAACACCATCATTCTGAATCTTAAAATTGGGATAATTTGTCTTTCTTCATCTAATATTACCTATGTCACAAGTTTGTTTTAGGACATAAATGAAAGAATGTCTACAAGACACTGGGCCCACTGTGGGACTCATAGTAAGTGACCAGTAGCTATGATTCCAAGAGCAGTGTTCGACTAACCTATTGCACAACAGTGTATAAAATACATTGCAGAAAATTTGAAACAGATTTTTTAAAAAATAGGATCTAACAGCAAAGACCTTCTGTTGTAATTTCTTGAGTTGTTATAGCATTAGAATACTAAATGCACACAACTCTTACTTTGCGACTGGGACTAGACAATAACGTTCTGGTTTAATTAAGAGCTGCTGAATAAAATCAACTTGCGAAATAACCCAAGGTACCACCAGACCCCTGTGACCATTGAGAAGTCTTTATTTCTTCTCTTGCCTCATTCTTCTTGTTTGCTCCTGGAGGTGAAAATGCCAAACAGTAGAGGTTTTGAGACTTTGTTAGTAACTTTATGCTGATGACAACTTCAGCTATTCCCTGCACAGAAGGTGTTTCATGATGTGGCTGCTACTCTCCCTCCAACTTTGCCATTACTCTTGTCTTTCTTCCACCTAATATTTTAGAAATATTAAACTAAAAGTTGAAAGTAGATCTCTGATCTTGTCATGCTATCTCATGTCTTACCCGTATTTATATCTGCTATTTCCCCCCGAAACACCCTTCCCACTCAACTACTTTCCCCCAGGTTAGTCTAGCTCCTAAAAATCTTTAAATTTCTGTCCACAAGTCATCTTCTTCTAGCAGCCCTGAGCATCCCTTCCAAGTTTCTACAGATCTCTGTCGGGGTGCTTAAGACAACACATTAATGATGTCTCAATGCCATCCCTCCCTCTCTAAACCCCTGTTTCTGTAACATTTTGGATTTCACTCAATTACAAGGGGCAAAATACTTCACAGCATGCTTGTCCAGTTGTTTTTAGATTTAAGAACTCTCTGCAATAACAAAGAATTGTATCCATTCCTGCCTTATTCAAAAGATCCTGGAGACCCACCAGTGGGCCACAGATCATACCGTGGAAATCACCAGGCACACAAATATTCTCAAAGTCAGGACAGGAACTGGTATAATGGTTAAGCATGTGAGATCAGGCCAAGTTCTCAAGTTTGAATTGTGGCTCACCCACTTACCGATGGTGTCTTGTGCAGATCACCTAACTTCTCTCTCAGTTCTCTTGTCTGTATAATGACAATCATAACAGTATGTTTCTCATCAGAATAAAATCAGTTAACTCATGCAAAATATTTATAAGAATGCTTAATGTGTAATAAAGACACTCTAGACAATAGTTATTATAATTAGTGGAGTTATTTCTATACCATCAGCTCTTATCACATTACCTACATCATAGTAGATATTAAATAACTGTTGACTGAATGAATTAATGGATCAGCTCATATGGGCTGCTAACTGTCTAGCATATGATAAGCGCAGAGAGGAATGTGACTTAGCTCCACCTCAACCCATTTTTGTCATTGCTTATAACTGCTTTCAGCAATACAATTTGAGGACATCTGAAGAAAAGAACCAAGAACCATCCCTTCCTGGGGTGAACTTCAATCTGGAGAGTTATGAGAAGTCAAAAAGGTGCTTGCCTTCTTCTGTGTGCACAGAAGCAAGATGATCCTAGGGAGGAAAGAGAGGACTGAAGAGAGAAAGAGAAATAGAGAGAAAGAGAGAGTAGGGGAAAGAGAGAGAAATGGAGACTGAGTGAGCGAGAGAGAGAGTGTGTGTGTGTAGGGGAGAGACAGATTGTGTGTGTGTATGTGTGTGTGCATGTGTGTGTGTAGGGGAGAGGGAGACAGAGATTGGATTAGAAGCCAGGAAATTGGGGTTAATTCTCTCTGTGTGGCATTGGGCTAAGTCATTTAATACTATCATTTTCTCCATCATGTTGGAATTATTTATGCTCTAGTTGTTCCCAGTAGATAAGATCCTTGGGGAAGAATCCATGTCTCATCCTTTAGTGTCCTGTATTTCACACAGTAATGGCGCATGACTGCCTTTGGGTAAGAGTCTTTCAAAGGGAACTAAATGCAGAGCCTCTATTCTTTCCTTATGAAGATGCCTGCCCAGCCCATATTTAGGATCTTGATTAATTAATTAGTGAGAGTGCTTACTTTGAAGACCTTTAAATATTCCAAAGGCTACAGAAATGTATGCTATTACTATTAGCGTTTTCTGAAAAATAGCAAGTAACCAATACACACAAAAGACACAATTTACAAAGCATTTTCATATCCAGTGACCAATTTAATTCTGGCTGACACCTTGATTTATAGAAAGGCATTATTATACCAGTTTCTCCAAAGATCCTGCTTAAATGAACATTTTGGGAATTAAAAAAATATATATGTTTTACATTCATTGAGAGATGCTTGTTTTCAAAAGATTTTTAGAGTAATTCTTGCCTAATAAAAATAATGTTTTTTTTTTTTTTTTTCTCATGAAAGTTTGGATGTTTCATACTGAAGTTGCATTTACCTGGGTCTGAATATGAACAATTTTTTTTCCTATCAGAGAACTCTTCAAATAGAACATTTCCTGTACATATCATGGTTTAGAAATTTTGAGGCTGGGTGCAGTGGGTTGTGCCTGTAATCCCCGCCCTTTGGGAGGCCGAGGCAGGCGGACCATCTGAGGTCGGGAGTTCGAGACTACCTTGACTAACATGGAGAAACCCCATCTCTACTAAAAATATAAAATTAGCCCAGCGTGGTGGTGCATGCCTGTAATCCCAGCTACTTGGGAGGCTGAGGCAGGAGAATTGCTTGAAACTGGGAGGCAGAGGTTGTGGTTAGCCGAAATCGTGCCACTGCACTCCAGCCTCGGTAACAAGAGTGAAACTCTGTTGCCAAAAAAAAGAAAAGAAAGAAAGAAAGAAAGAAATTTTGAAAATTGATATATTTATTTCTTTTAAAAGAGTATAAAATAAAATGAATGTTGAGAGCGAATGCAGATTAGGAGTTGGATATATTTGTGTCTCATTTCTCATTTCTCTCATGGTCATGTGCATGTAAGAATCCTTATGTGGGCCGGGCGCGTAGCTCACGCCTGTAATTCCAGCACTCTGGGAGACCCAGACGGGCAGATCACAAGGTCAGGAGATTGAGACCATCCTGGCTAACCCAGTGAAACTCCGTCTCTACTAAAAATACCAAAAAATTAGACGGGTGCGGTGGCGGATGCCTGGAGTCCCAGCTACTGAGGCTGGGACAGGAGAATGGCTTGAACCTGGGAGGCGGAGCTTGCAGTGAGCCGAGATCGTGCCACTGCACTCCAGCCTGGGCGACAGAGCCAGACTCTGTCTAAAAATAAAAAGAAAAAGGAAAAACAAGCCTTCTCTGTAAAACAGAGAAAAAGTCTGTGCTAGCTCCTAAAGTGATTTTGAGGACTACATGAAATAATGCTGATGAAGAATTTAACATTGGGCTCAGCAAATAGCAAATGCCTAACAAATAACACGTTTCACTGTTCTTAATAACTATGTTTTATAAATAAATCATAGTTATTAATGAAATACTTTTACATTAATAATAGTAAATGTAGGGGTGGTTTTGTTGTTAGGAAAACCATTGACCATGCTTTGGTATGACTTCCAGGCCAGTGAATAATTCACAAGTAAGATCAGTTTAGGGTCTGGTAAATCACAGCATTTTGCTCCATTCTGTGGTTGCAGTTGGTATCTGTTTTTCATGGCTGCTGTCACAAGCCACCACATATACAGTTCTGGAGATAGAAACATAAAATGGGGGCCAGGCACAGTAGCTCACGCCTGTAATCCCAACACTTTGGGAGGCCGAGGTGGGTGGATCACCTGAGGTCAGGAGTCCAAGACCAGCCTGGCCAACATGGCCGTGCATGGTGGTGGGTGCCTGCAATCCCAGTTACTCGGGAGGCTGAGGCAGGACCCAGGAGGCAGAGACTGCAGTGCTGCCCTCCAGCCTGGGCAGCAGAGTGAAACAATATCTCAAAAAAAAAAAAAAAAAAAGTGGAAAATGGGTCTTGCTGGGCTAAAATCAACGAAGGAATGCAGCAGTACAGCAGTGTGTTCCTTTCTGGAGGGTCCTGGGCAGAACCCTTTTCCTTTTCTAGACACCACCTACATTGCTGGCGCATGGCCCTCTGATGTCTTCAGCCAGCAATGGCACATCTTTCTGTGCATTTCTTCCATAGTCACCTTCCCCTCTGGTTTTCTCTCCTACCTCCCTCTTCTACTTTTAAGCACCTTTGCAATGCTGTTAGACATACTCATACAATTCAGGCTAATCCTACTTTGAGGTCAGCTGACTGGCAACCTGAATTCCATCTGCATTTGATTTCTCTTTTCCATGTATCCTGACGTATTCATGAATTTCAGAGGTTAGGACATGGACATCCTTGGGGTGGAAGTGGGAGGCATTATTCAGCCTCCCACATAGCTCCAAATAATACTAGGTTAGAGACAATTATCTGCTCTGAATCTGAAATTAGTAAAGATGTAGGTTTTGATTCTGATTTCAGATTTTGAACTGATACTTCCTATGGCCCCAGGCCCTGTTTTCATATGGCCCTGTTTTCCTACCAGCATGCATTCTCAGATATACCTATTCTACAAGACAATCCTTGTTTCTGGGAGGGTCGTGAACTATCAGGAAATCCAGTCCAGTTTGATACAACAGCAGAAATTGGCAATGGCTTAAAGTTTATGTCTTTTTAATTTTGTTCTGACTTCCTGTATTTTCCTGCTTCTTTGAAAGCCACCTAAGAAGGCCCAGTGTTTACAGCATCCTTCAAAACCCACATCTAATTTCCTGCAAAGTCAGGAAAGCTTAGGGGTGAAATAAAAATGTCAGAGGATTTAGTGGCTGTGAAGCTCCCCCTGACAGTGGAAGGAGCTGCACCCCGTGCAAGTCATGACCAGCTTTGAATTGTCCCATCCGGATGGGAAAATATGAACAACTGTGGATCAAATGGCTTTCCTGTGCCAGGTGCTTTATATGCAACATCTCTAAGTATCATCACCATCATTTGGAAGCAATAAAAATAAATTTTAAAGGGACTAAATAACTCATAGGACGTTCAGCTTGTAAGTAGCATCAGAGGCAGGAGTCAAAACACAGTGATTCTGATTATAAGAGCAAATAGTTTTCCAGCTTCTCCAAGCCTCCCCTGCACACACTTATGCTGGTTGTACATCACAGTGCTTGGTTTACAATCTGTCCTAGAATGAGAGCTGTTGGAAATCTGAACCATGATTCTTTCATTTGTCTCCTCCTTCTAGTCTTGTGCCTGGTGCATAGTCAGGCTTCAGCAACATTTGCTTATTTTATGAAAGTGTGGCTCAGCGAGGACATTGGTATGAGTGTCTTAACTGCACCAACCTACAGAAAAACCCATTTTTGGAGAGACAACATCAACTTTGGTACTGGTGGAAAATTGGCCCAGGATAATTTTTTTCTTCATAAGCCATTCCCGTGATATTTGATTTGGCTGTCTGAGACACATTAATCAATCCTCAAAATTCCACTGAGGGAGCAACTCTACTCACTGGTAATCAGCTGGTATTTATCTACTGAGACACTTGGGAGGCGAAATGGAAAACGAAGCCCTTTTGCTGGAGTACCTTAATTTAACCCCCCTCTCCCAATTTCATCTGAAACTCATTTATCTTGCAGAGGTGCACCACTCTGCCTAAAAGTAATACTCTTAAGACAATTAACACACATTTTCTGAATGACGCACACTTACTAAGTAACAAACACTGTTTTTGTCCCCGGGTGGTGTATATTTGGATATCAAAGGACCAGCAAATGATCAATTCACAGAATACAACATTTCTCTAAACTTCAAATATATCATGTATGTAGTACTCCACAAGTACAGGCTAAAGTCTTTTTTAAGAATTTTTTTAGTCTTCTTGGGATCTTTCCCTTTTTGGATGACTTTTTAATACAGTGGAATATTTTTAGTCATTTAGGACCAAAGTGTCCTTTGACAATTTGCCTGAAAATATCCTCCACATAAGCAAACCAGGAAAATATATGAATCCATTTAATGCTTGAAACAGTATCTATCATAACACATAAGAAATGTGACAGTTGTGCTAAATATTCAATATTCGAAACACTTTTTAAACCTCTTGCAGAACGGCTAGGGTTGCACTGATAATGGTAAGGAGATGGAGCAACTGGAACGTTTATGCACTGAGAATGAGATTATAAATTTGTACATTCAGTTTGAAGATGTAATGGCAGGATCTGCTAAAGCTAAACAGGCATACATCTTAGGATTCAGCAGTTCACCTCCTTGGTGGTACATGTTTGTGTCTGTGTGTGAATACTCCTTGGTTTTACGCATGTAAATATGCGGGGTTTTTCACCAAAAGACACATTCATTTCTTCCCAAATAATTTTTGTATATGGCTTTACTGATAATAGTCCCAAAGTAGAAATAACTCCTATTTCCATGAAAAGTACAATGAATTAATGTGATCACATACACACACACACACACACATACACACAGAGAGAAAACTGCATAAGAATGAAGAACAAGCTATTACAGTAGACACCAACATAGTCGGGTGTCACAGACATAAAATTATTATGTAAAAGTCTGAAACAAAATGAAGTTAAAAACTTCTCTGTGATAAATGATTGAGGTCTCTGACAACTGAGGTCATGTCCCTTGGGATGGTCTGTAGTGGAGGTTTTCAGCACGCTGCAAATGTTCTTTTTTTTTTTGAGACGGAGTCTCGCTCTGTCGCCCAGGCTGGAGTGCAGTGGCCGGATCTCAGCTCACTGCAAGCTCCGCCTCCCGGGTTTACGCCATTCTCCTGCCTCAGCCTCCTGAGGAGCTGGGACTACAGGCGCCCACCACCTCGCCGGCCAGTTTTTCGTATTTTTTAGTAGAGACGGGGTTTCACCGTGTTAGCCAGGATGGTCTCGATCTCCTGACCTCGTGATCCGCCCGTCTTGGCCTCCCAAAGTGCTGGGATTACAGGCTTGAGCCACCACGACCGGCCTGCAAATGTTCTATACCTATTCTGGCTGGTAGTTATGTGAGGATATACACATGTAAAAATCCATTGAGGTATACATTCATTGCACGTTATGATATGTAAATTATACCTCAATAAAAAGTGAAATGAAGTACATGCATAAATCATATATTTTAGGTAAATTCGTGGAAAATTGACTGCTAGGTCTATGGCCTTATAAAGAAAGGCATTGAGCCTTTAAATGCAATTTTCTCTATAGATCCTTTATTAACACTACTATTGGAAATGCACTCCTCTTTTTTTGAGATCCCATAGCGCTATGTGAATGTCCTTCACATGGGACCTATTTATTCTTCTGTCTCACCTATAGGTGTGTTATGTTATGCCCCCACTGTATTCCACAAGATTCCAAGATTCCTCTTGGAATGTAGAGATGCAGAGGTCACATTGGACTCATTCTTGTCCCCTTCTTCCCTCCATAGAACATTGTCACAGTGTCCAGGTCCCTTTGTAGGAACAGCCCACATGGGTGTATTAAATTTGATACCTAATCCATGCCACTTAACCTGGGGGAACTACTGTGTTAATCTGCTTAGACTGCCATAAAATAATACCACAGACTATGTGGCTTGCACAATAGAAATACTATTTTCTCAGTGTTCTGGAGCCTGGAATTTTAATATCATAATGTCTCCAGGATGGGTTTCTAGTGAAGTACGTCTTGCTGACTTGCAGATGACCACCTTTTGTTCTCAAAAGGCCTTTCTTCTGTGTGCTGCAGAGAGGAGGGGTCTCTAGTATCTCTTTGTGTTTTTACAAGGCCAGTAGTCCCATGGGATCAGGGTCCTACTTTTATAATCTCATTTAGCACTAATTAACTCCTTAAAGGCCCCATCTCCAAATATAGTCTCGTTAAGGGCTACAGCTTCAAAAAATAAATTTGGGGTGTGGAGAGCAAAATTCTATTTATAACAGCAACATTGGTTGAGCCTCTTTTTCAAGTTCCCTTGGCTCCTGAACTTCTCTACTCACCTCATCTTCACCATTGGTTCTGCTTGGACTTCTAGTCCCATTATTCCTCCTGCCCTCATGGTCTGGTCTCACACTCTCTTACCCCTTGGTTTATTCCTCAACTTGTCATTCCTAGTCACTAATTGGAAAAGTCCTTGGACGGAATCCTAGCCAGGTAGAACCCCACAGAGGACACCAGCTCTGGGATCCTCTGATGTCTCTCTTACAGTATTCGTAACATTTCTTCTATGACATGATGTGTTTCCCCAAAAAACTCATGTTCAACGAAATTGCTTGGGAAAAATCACAAACCTTATGAGAAAAATCAGATTAGAGGAAGATGACTCAAAATGTATAAGAGACTCTAGCTAGAACCCTAATAAAAACAGTAACTATTCTAACTGGAAACGTAGTACACAGTTAAATTTCTACTGGCTTCTTCCTACATTACAGTCAATATATGTCCCCTTAAATATGGGGCTTAAGCCTCCTTCTTAGCAATGTAGGTCTTTGAAGGACATTTGCTTCTATTAGAGTGCACAATGATCAATATTAGAAGTCCCATCCAAGATGTAGCTTTCTCCATTCATTCATTGTTTCAATTCAGAAGGAAATGTCATCGTAGTTCTTTATCTGCACAAATGTCCCTCCCTGTTAGGTTAACATAGTGGAAAGCCTGCAGCTCTGGAAACAAATAAATTAGCTACCACTTACACTAAAGAACGTCCCCTCCATAGATTTTCAATTTTTACTTCTGATCTTTCTCTTTACTGTCGTCCTTGATTGCTTCAAAAATATCCACGTATTGAAAAAACTGTGCAGGGACCAACACAACTTGTACACTTTATTGACATCATTTCCCCATTCACCAGTGGCCTGCCAGATAATCCCTGCCAAAGAAATACTCATTATAACTAAACAGAATGTGGCAAACCATCAGGCCCTGCTCTTTGAAGACACTCCTTGCCACTTTCCCCTATGTTTCAATCACCAGAGCCGGCAGAGACACAAAATTAACCTTTTGTGTTACTGACAGGCAATTAAGAAATACATCAGTTCCTAAATCTACAATCTGGGAAAAGGAATTTTATGGCAGAAGAGGTGACAGTGTCCAAGACCCTAGCAAAGATTAATTGGCTCTTTTATTCACATAGTCATGCATTCAATTAACACGTTTTGAGCATAAACACTTTATTAGATAGTAAGCAAAAGAAAGAGGCTCAGGTTCTGCTCGATGCTGCCACTTATGTTACTTTACACAATGCCCACAGCCATCTGGTGAGGCAGATATTCTCTCTCATTCTCTTTTGCAGATAAGGAAGCTGAAGCTCCCCAGTAGATGACAACACAACTATAATGCACCCAGAGTAGAGGACTCATTTGTGCTGTCACTCAAAAAAATCACTGATACAAAACTGTTAGATTCGGAGCATTATTTTAGGCTCTGTCCTGACTTTCCTCTTGATTGAGCCAAGATTCCCTTCCCTCTGACCTGTCTATGTTCTTCGAATGTAGATTAGCTTTTCTAATTTTTCTGAGTTGTGATTTAGCTTTTCCCTAACATGCTGCTTCTATGATGGCCCTCTCAGTTTGAAATCATATATCCCACATGCAAATGACACCCACACGTGGTCATGCTTGGGGTCAGAGAAATTGTACTCGGCCTAAACATAGTGGCTTGAGGCCCTGGATTTCTAGAAGGTGATATTGGGCGTAGACACATAGTCATACATTAGGGTATCTACAAGTATTCTCATTTTCACTTGCTCAAAATTATGCAACAATAGGGCAGAACATTATTTGAGAATTGCTCTGTGTGCATCTAGATTCCATGATCATTTAGCAATGCTATTATTTCCTTCTTGTATAATTAAAAAGACATGCAAGATACAGCTTCTGTTCTTAAAGCATCACAGCTGATTGGTGGGGAAGGGACAGTCACAACCATGTCCAAAATCAATGCACAATCTAATGTCATCAGTGTGAAATGCTCAATTACAGACACAGGTTCTTAGAGTGACTGGAGTCAGAAGAACCAGGTGACATTGGATATTGAGTGGATTAAAAAAAAAAAAACTCCGTAGAGGGCTTCAGATGTTTAACTGGGTCCTGAACTGGTAAACTTTGGGTTACCAATGGGAAATTGGATAATTTAGTCAATCGTTCTCCTCTTAAGAAATGTTCACATATTGAAAAAACTGTTCGGGGATAAGCCTCCACCTCTACCACCACAGTTGCACATCATTTTTAACTTGTCTCATTCATGTTTCAAGTTTGTGTTGTGTAGGACGTAATCTCACTACCTCCATCTAGCTATATTGTCTCCAGCAACCATTTACTTATAAATTATAGGGAAACAGTCATTCTTCCTGGACCGTAGAGTGGAATTACAACCAAGTGAAACTTGCTGTTCTTGGCCTTTCCCCCACCTCCTGAATACATCATACATGACCCTGCTCTTAAAGCTTTCAATGTATTCACTCATCCTTAGCCTTAAATTGCTGTAAAAACGTCTGTTTTCAAGTCAGCCCAGCGCTCTTGGAATCAGTGTTCCCACAACCTAATCCCTGTGGGCACTTTCTGACATCCCTTTTGGGTTGTACAAGTAATGAATCATCTTTGAAACTTCTGGGATCTGACTTCTCCTCCTCCAAGGCTCCTTGTAGACTTTCCTTTCCATTTGCCAAAGCCTCTGATAACTTAGAAAATTCAGTAATGCACCCATTGATTCCAAGGAAAAGTTTTTCCTATGTATTTCCCTTATGGAACTGTGCTTTTCTTCTTTCTCCCTTTTCATGGCATAGATTTCTGCAGTTCCAGGAAACGCCTACACATAGGCATTATTTGAAGCCATGAAATTTCTCTGGTGAGTCACAACATGTCTTCAGTTCTCCCTTTCCTCTATAAAGTTATAGAGAGTTGGACGAGAGAGGTGGTAGAGCACAGTCGTTAAAAGCCCCCACTAGAGTCACTCAGTCTTGATTTCAGTTTCTGTCTGACATTAGCTAACCTTCACTAAGTTATTTGACTTCTTTAAATTTCCACTTTTGATCTGTAAAATGGAAGAATAATCACAGAAAGAATGAAATAAGAAACCACATGTAAAATGCTTAGTGCAGTGCCTTACCCACTGAACATATACACTCCCTAAGTGTTGACTATTTTTATTTTGATTCATGAGTTCATCAGTTATTTATTAAGATCTCTCTCCACACCCCTTATGCCACGTACTAGGCCAGACACTAAATTAAAGTGATGAACAAGACTGATGTAGCCCCTGCTCACTAGGTCATTAGAGTTCCTTTAGTTGGTTAGTGACATGGACAAACCACAATCTTCCTCTGTGTCTTGCCACTTCTGTCTCCTTGTGTCTCATTCTCATGGCTACTGCCCATTGGTAAAGGGAGGATAAAACAGAGGACATAGGTACATACATTAGATACTTATTACTGGCCAGTGCCCATGGTATATCTTTTTCAAAAGAATAAATGCAGCATAAAGTGATTGAGGGTTAGAAGGAAACGAAACAGAGGAGAACTCACCTGCTTGTCGTCAGCAAGGAACCTCTTCAGGGTGCAAACAGCAGGTCAGCATTTCCATGGTAGTCGTGCCACATTGTGCAGCTACGGAAACGGTGATATACGTACGTGACAGTAGCATTCTAGTTCCCTGAGAAGAGGAAAAGTAGAGGGGGATATTGTGACTTTGCTACATAACTCCAGTCTTGGCTCAGCAAGAGAGCTATAGGAATAAGAATAAGAGGAATAATGCTACTAATACTAATACAATAAAGATGAAGTAGCTTTGTATTTGTGTAATATAATAGACATTACCAACATCAAGGAGTGACAGTCAAATTATGCATTATTTCCATTTTACTGATGAAAAAATGGTCCTGAGAAACTAGAAGAATTTTCCAGAGACACACTCCCTTTAGAATGTAATAGAGTTAAAACCTTTCCCCCACTAGATTGAACCACCCTTGAGGTCAGGGGCTATGATCATTCTGAGCAATACTTAGAAGAGGTTAGCCTGAGAGGATCTGGAGGTCAGTGTATCCTTGTTTTAAGATTCAAATCCTAGCCCTGCACTCACTGGCTAGGTGTCTTTGGACAAATCACATAAACTCCCAAAGTCAAGTTTGTCATTCACTGAACAGGGCTTAATGTGAGTACTTCTCAGTGCTCTTGTGAGGATTCAGTGTGATCATACACATAAAGGGTTTAGCTCGGTGCATATAGAAAGTGCTCGTTAAATGATAGTCATAGTTTCTTCTCTTCATTTTTCTCCCCCTTATCTGCTTCTCTTCCTTATCTTCTCATTATTATTACTACTTTTACTGTTGTTATTATATTACTACTATTAGTGCTATATAGTGATATAGTGAAATACATAATGGTTTTGGAATTCTAGTTCCAGCTGTACCACTTTCTAGCCTTCTTGATTTTGCTGAACTAAGAGTCAGAAGAGACATATTTCTAGGTTATTTCCAGTCATTACACCATCTTGGAAGTGGCAGGGGTGCTCTACTAGACTGAGACAAATACCCCATTTTCTCATTCATTAATTACCTTGAATGCAACCAGCCTGCCTCTAATTCACATGTCTCTAAATCTGTATTAGACAAACAAGGCTTCTAGTTAGTCATGATTAACGTGAAGGGCTTGCTGTCCGGTTGGTTGATTTAGTGGGGAATCTGGCCTGTAAGTCACATCTTTTACAAATAAGCAATATCAGTCATTGGTTTATCCAGACAACTCTTTCATTTCCAGTGTTATAGGCCAAAGCAAACATACTTCCCAACATCAAATAGTTTCATGAGCTGAAATGGCATTCCTTACTTGTAGGCATGTGGCAGTAACACTCCTGGGCAATAGAATTGGATCAAGGGTGACAATGGAGGCCAGGAAATGTCTGTGATGCATGGGGTGTTTCCTTCTTCTTGCTACCGTATCATAGTGGAATGGGTGAGAATTCAAGACACATTGGATCTGTATTTGAGTTCTAGCCATGTGATGGGTAAAAAGTTAGATCTCCCGAAGTTGTGGTTTCCTCATCTTTAAAATTGGATTGGCAACACTTGAGTTATTTGTTGTGAGAATTAGAAATGCCTTATAAGCTTGGCGTGGTGGCTCACACCTGTAATCCCAGCACTTTGGGAGGCCAAGGCAGACGGATCACCTGAGGTCAGGAGTTCAAGACCAGCCTGGCCAACATGGTGAAACCCCATCTCTCCCAAAAATACAACAGCTAGCATGTTTGTGCGCGCCTATAGTCCCAGCTACTTGGGAGGCTGAGTCAGGAGAACTGCTTGAACCTGGGAGGTGGAGGTTGCAGTGAGCCAAGATCAGGCCACTGCACTCCAGCCCCGGCAGCAGGGTGAGACTCTGTCTCAAAAACAAACAAATGAACAAACAAACAAACAAAAAAACCCAAATGCTTTATATGGAGTGTCTGACATGGTATTTGCCACATAGCACATGTTCAATAAACCATAACTGTGATTACTATGGTTAGTAGTTAACTAAAGTTATTTGGTTTTGTTTTCCACAAAGCTGAAAAGGTGGTATTTATCTTCTAACCAGATGTAGGTTATTCTGGCATCAGAATGTCAAGTATGTGCACCTGTTATTTGCTGGGCTCCAGGGCTCAGCATTGCCTTTACTTCTTAGATACTGATGTAGCGTCTCTGCCATCCTCTGTCCTGTGGAGCTTGTTTAGCTGGTGACAGCATCAACTCCAGAAATTTCCACCATCAAGCAGAGGTAGATTTCTATTTCTCACTTTGGCCTCTCTGCTTCTCATTTCCCAGTCAGCCTCCCTGCAGAGTGGGAAGGGACAAGTTCCCGCCCTCGGTTATCCTCATGGTGGGTGCATTACCCAAGTATTAGTGTATTAGTTGCGTACCCTGTGTATCAAGCAGGGCTCTCCAGAGAAAGAGAACCAATAGGAGATTATATATATACACACATATTTTATTGAGGGGAATTAGCTGATATGATTATGGACAGTGAGAAATCCAATTATTTGCTGTCTGCTAGCTAGAGACCTAGGAAATCCAGGGGTGTATTTCAGTCTGAGACTGAAGGTTGAGGGCCAGGAGAGCTGATGATATGTAAATTCCAATTAGATGTCAGCAGAATGTGAAAAGAGATGAGTGAGCTCAAGCAGTTCTTTTGTTCTATTCACTTCCTCAAGGGATTGGATGATGCCCACCTGCACTGAAGAAGGCAATTTATGTTACTGAATCCACCGATTTAAATACTAATCTCATTCAAACCACACTCACAGACACACCCAGAAATAATGTTTAATCCGGGCATCCCATGGCCCAGCCAACTTGACACATAAAATTAACTATCACACTTTGTTCTTTAACTACTTACAAACCCCACTAGGAGAGCTGATCAACCCATATTCAAGTGCTAGCTGTCACACTATTCCCCATATCAGACCTCCCCTTTGCTCCCATCTGGGCTTCAGGCCCTGATTGTGAATTGATAAAGCTCTAGCAGGCTCACTTTCTTCTATGATAGATCTTCTGGCCTTATAGTTCCAATTGTGAGGTTGGTAGATTTAAAAGTTTGAACTCCCCAAATTGAATATAGTTCAAGTCATTATCCCACAGCCCTGGCCTCGTGAGACTCTTCATCATAAGTGCCAATAAGTGGATGCATTGCCAAAGGATACATTGAGGGAGGCAGAATGTGGGCTCAGTCACCACCAGACTCAATTTTTGGTCATATCAAGTAATTGGAATGGATTAATTCCAAGGAGATGTGTGGTGTGAAGAGCAAAGAGAACAGAAAGGGAACTAGATCTGACAGAAATCTCTGTGCCAACATGATGATGACCTTCAATGTGTGTGTTGCCATTGGTCTGGTGCTTGGTCAGTTCTGTTGGTTTCTTCCAGCATGCAGCAACAGAATACAGCATAACTCTATGTAGACGCTAGTGTCTGGTAAGGAAGAGCATAAGGACTGGTTCCATTTAATGAGCACCTACAATGTGGGCATTCAGTCATAATCCTCACAACCACTGCAAGGTGGCTGGTATTTATCCTATTTTACCAAAATAGGAACTAAGGTTCAGGTAAGTTACACAAGATTCTTAAGGTCACACAGTGGGTTAGGGACAAGGGAAAAAAGAAATCTCAGGTTCATAGTATCCCAAACTCATGCTCCATTTTCTTCTCCTCAGTGGTGATGAGTCAGCACCACACTAGGGATGGTTCCGATTACTCTAGGCTAAATCTGAATACATATTTGCTTTATTTAATCACGCTACACAGAAGTTTCTTTTCAGCACAAAGAAGTGCCATTTGAAAACATCCAAAAATAGTTCCTTTTTTCTTTTGAGAATTAAGTTATTGGATCACCCTATTAAAAGCAAAACAAAACAGAAAGATGTTCAGATTTTTCTCTTTTAAAACTAGGATCAAACAACATAAATAATCCATGGAAGATGCAGGATCCAACTAACCTAGTATCTTCCAAGCTGATTTTCTCTCTTTCTAAACTGGTTCACTTTCTTACGTTAATTCTATTTGGCATGTATAAGAAAGGCCAAGTACAAAACTTGTAGTATACAGGGCTAGGAAAAGACTTCATAGCTCCTATGCAAGAAGGCTCCTCAACAGGGTGAAGAAACCATAGAACATTGCTTAGATTGCCTTGTTGTCACTTTTGATTTTATTTTCGTTATGAACTTCTGTGCAAGTTCAGCAAACTGATGCAAAACATAATGTAAGAACATATTGATTTAATCTTTGTGAGCAAGACTTACATCACAGTTGGGGAAGTTTGCTAAATTAACTATCTCAGACTCCCTAAATACTCAACCAGTAATTTATTTTACTCTTTAAGTTTTCTTTTAGTTACTCCTTAATTGCACCTGAACTCTGAGTTCTGTAGAACTTAGTGGGTATCAAATTTAGCAAACCTGAGCAATGTTTTTCTCTAGTTTCCAACTGATTAAATTAGTAAGAACGGCCAGACAAGGTGGCTCACGCCTGTAATCCCAGCACTTTGGGAAGCCGAGGAGGGCCTGAGGTCAGGATTTTGAGACCAGCTTGACCAACATGGAGAAACCCCATGTCAACTAAAAATATAAAATTAGCCTGGAGTGGTGGTGCATACCTATAATTCCAGCTATTCGGGAGGCTGAGGCAGGAGAATAGCTTGAACTAGGAGGGGGAGGTTGTGGTGAGCCGAGATCACGCCATTGCACGCCAGCCTTGGCAACAAGAGTGAAACTCCGTCTCAAAAAAAAAAAAAAAAAAATTAGTAAGAACTTATCATAGCTATATCATAGCTATTATCCACTCTAGAATTGACTACTTAATACACAAAGGCAACATGAAATATGTACTTTTGACCATTTCAGAGGTGGGTAGCATCAAAATCTCATCAACTGAGACAATGATAAGAATAAAATCAGAAAAAGAAAAGCCACTTTTCTTCAGGAATTTACAGGCACAATTATCTTTATATGAGATGGTAATCATTTACTAAAAGAGCTTACTGTGTGTCAAACACTACGGGAAATTCTTTATATCCTGAGTCAATAGAATACAGAGATTTCTTTGGATTTGGCAAGAGGGCAAACCAGAATTTTTCTTCATTTTGGATAAATGATTTTAGGCAATTATTTTAACCTTTCTTGACATCTTAAAATCATTAAAAATAGGATTTTAATTACATATACCTCATAGAACTTACCTCATAAGATAAAGCTTCTGAGTACTGAACACAGCATCTGGCACACAGTAAGGGCTTTGTAATTCAGCATTTGTGGCTGTTGCAATTCAGCTTCTAGTTAAGATTGATGCATCATTGGTTAAGGGAACAGAAGACATCAGTCCTATAAGACCCCTTTAGCACTCAAACTCTATGACTTTAAGATTTCATACAACAGGGATCCTGTCTGGGTCAGAATCCAAAGTTTGATATCACCAAAAAGTGAATCTGGTGGTGACTGAGCCCACATTCTGCCTCCCTCAATGTTTCTGGATACCCCATGGGCCAGCCAAGTTGATACATAAAATTAACTATCACACCTTGTTCTTTAACTACTTACAAACCCCACTAGGAGAGCTGATCAACCCATATTCAAGTGCCAGCTGATACACTATTCCCTATATCATACTTCCCCTTTGCTCCCATCCACTCTTCAGGCCCTGTTGGTGAACTGATAAAAGTTCTAGCAGGCTCACTTTCTTTTATGATAGATCTTCTGGCCCTTTTAGTCCCAACTGTGAGGTTGGTAGATTTTAAAAAGTTTGAACTTCCAAAGTTGAATATAATTCGAGTCATTATCCCACAACCCTGACCTCATGAGACTCTTCATCTTAAGTGCCAATCCGTGGATGCACTTCCAATGGATACATTGAGGGAGGCAGTGCCAAATACAACTAATGTGAGAAAGGAACCAGTTTAGAGAGAAGACCAACCTGGAAGATAATTAGATTAGTTGGATCCCGCATCTTCCATAGATTATTTATGTTGTTTGATCCTAGTTTTAAAGGAGAAAAATCTGAACATCTTTCTGTTTCGTTGCTTTGTTTTTAATAGGGTGATCCAATAACTTAATTCTCAAAAGAA
This sequence comes from Piliocolobus tephrosceles, assembly GCF_002776525.5. Taxonomy (NCBI): domain Eukaryota; kingdom Metazoa; phylum Chordata; class Mammalia; order Primates; family Cercopithecidae; genus Piliocolobus; species Piliocolobus tephrosceles. The sequence goes on along the minus strand of NC_045440.1, from coordinate 132,386,795 downwards.
AAAAGGAAATATTTTTGGATGTTTTCAAATGGCACTTCTTTGTGCTGAAAAGAAACCTCTGTGTAGCGTGATTAAATAAAGCAAATATGTATTCAGATTTAGCCTAGAGTAATCGGAACCATCCCTAGTGTGGTGCTGACTCATCACCACTGAGGAGAAGAAAATGGAGCATGAGTTTGGGATTCATTATGAACGCGAGATTTTTTTCTTGTCCTGTCTCTAACCCACTGTGTGACCTTAAGAATCTTGTGTAACTTACCTGAACCTTAGTTCCTATTTTGGTAAAATAGGATAAATACCAGCCACCTTGCAGTGGTTGCGAGGATTATGACTGAATGCCCACATTGTAGGTGCTCATTAAATGGAACTAGTTCTTATGCTTTTGCTCACCAGACACTAGCGTCTACATAGAGTTATGCTGTATTCTGTTGCTGCATGCTGGAAGAAACCAACGGAACTGACCAAGCACCAGACCAATGGCAACATACACATTGAAGGTCATCATCATGTGGGCACAGAGATTTCTGTCAGACCTAGTTCCCTTTCTATGCTCTTCTCTCTTCACACCACACATCTCCTTGGAATTAATTCATACCAACAAGCTTATTGATCATAGAATTTTCCAAGTTTTCCTTATCCTTCTTGCCTTTCATCATGCCTAGAACACCCCTCCCTCCTCATTTTCCCAAACAACTCTGCTTTGTGTTCCAAGACCCTTCTTAAGTATCAGCTGTTCATGAAAATAGCTGACCTTCATTTCTACCTCTAGACAGAATGATGAGGGGACTCTCCTCTGCGTTCCATCTCTGCCCTCCCTTATCTATAGGACTTACACCTAGAGTACCCTCATCAACTGCTATTATTATGATTAATTTGCTCTTCTATGGCAAAAGCAAACCATGAGCTCCCAAATATGGAAAGCAAGTCTTTTAATTTTGGTATTTCTAGCAGCCCAATATTAAGCCTGACACTGTAAGTTACAAAATAAATGTTGAATGACAGAGTGGCTGAATAAATAAATCTTCTTGAAATACTCTCATTAATATCCCTCCTACATAAATGTTATCTTTAAAGATAAATACATAGAATAAACATTACTTCAAAATATATAGCTTTATAAATATTTTGTGACTGGGTCTATCATTGATCTTTCTACTTACTTACCTGCAATGATTTAATCTTTTTAATTTAAAAAATAAAAGCAATAAATTTGCTGTGAGACACAATTTTCTATTGCTTGAAAGAAAATGTGTCTAAGCATACATATTAATTGATTTAATTACTGTTTCACTCAGTCTGCTCTGTCCCCCAGGCTGCAGTGCAGTGGTGTAATCTCGCCTCACTACAACCTTGGCACCCTGGGTTCAAGTGATTCTCCTGCCTCAGCCTCCTGAGTAGCTGGTATTACAGGCGTGCACCACCATGCCTGGCTAATTTTTGTCTTTTTAGTAGAGATAGGGTTTCACCATGTTGGCCAGGCTGGTCTCAAAGTCCTGACCTCAAGTGCTCCACCCGCCTCAACCTTACAAAGTGCTGGGATTACAGGCATGAACCACCGTGCCTGGCTGTATCTGAAACTACTTCTATTCCTGGAACTGTGCTAGGTGCTGGGAAAATAGTGTTGTACTAGAGAGATGTAGTCTTTTTCTTTCCACAGAATGTAATCGTGGGGAAACAAAAAGAAACATTAATTACTAAATATAGCTACTACATAAAAATTGAAAACTGAAGCAAGTCCATTGAAGGAAAATGGGAGGGTCTGAAAGGAAACTCTGTCCTACTCAAAGAGGACCAGGGAGGCTTTCCTGGAGTAGTAACTGTTAAGAGAAGTTTTGAATATTGAAACAGATCTAGGCAGAAAAATGGGTTGGGGAGAGAGCAAGTGGAATAAGAGATGGGGACACATTAACACTTTACAGCAGGAAGCAGCCTTAGAGAGATTAAGGTGGCTTTCTAAATATTACCTCTACTGAAATCCAAACCCAAAGGAAACAAAACCAATTCATTTATTTTAAAATGGCTTCCCGATTTCCATTAGTTTCCCTGCCTGCTTTTCATTAGATAAACTACCTATATTCCATTGGCTATAATCAGGTTTATTTGGAGCCTTGGGCATTTGTAGAAAATCTGCATGGAGTAGAGTCTGATGAAATAGAGAGAGTGCCTTTATATGCTAAACAGGAGAAGAAGAATTTTTGTAGTATAATCAAGAAATCTGGTGTGTTGACTTCTGCTTGGTTAATCTGTGAAGCCAGTCACAAGGGTATGTTTGGTTGTATTCAGAAAAAGCAGTAACCAGGTAGTTGGCTGTATATTCAAGGCAGATGATGTTGCTGAAAGAGCCAAGTGATAGAAAGAGCATTGAATTTCAAGTTAGTCAAAATTCTAGCCTCTGTTTTTACAGTGGTCAGGAAGCAACTTCTCCTTGATTTTCTATTTTCTCAGAAAACATGGGGTTGGATGACATGCTTTCTCTGGGTCTCTTCTTCTAAATATGTGTGGATTTACCCTCAACATTGGCAGGAGGGCAGCTGAGAATTCACAGAACCAATTCAATCATCCCAGGTACTTGAAGACCAACTGTAGCCTCCAAGAAAATGCAGCAAATCAGATTTCCTCAGGGTTGAATTTATGCTAATGGTAGCTTCTTCTGTGTTGCTCTTCCTAACAGAGAACTCTCATTCAATTCTTGGTACTTGATCGGAAATCACACTTTAAGGAGATACAGTGCTATGACACCAGAAGATTGTTATTGTTCAAATCGTTTAAGGGACTTCACTGTAGCTACCACTCCTGCAAGGGTGATAGACTCTTCCTTAATTGTGGACATTTGTTTTCTTTAGTTGAAAGCCCAATTTAAATTAGTTTTGTGGTAGCGATATTACACTATGAGTTCATATGGAGCTTGGATTTCTCTAAGACCCCAAACTGGAAGATCTCATTGTAGGACATTACTGAGAGCCCTACTTCATGCTTCCTTTTAATAGTTAGCTCTTTTTTTTTTTCTTTTTTTGGATGTAGAAGTCATTGGGTTTCTGATTATTCATTCAATATATAAATGGCATCTTGTAGCATTTTGCCATATGCACATTGAGCATGCCCAGTTGTGTTCTTGATTCCAAACCACTGATTTATAGCATTAACCTGTAGCATGCATGTGACTTAACCTCTGATATGCAGTCCCCTAGGGCTATAAATTTCCTTAAGTTAGAAACAGCCTATATCTGCTGGCTGCCACCTAGATAACTCAGTCTTAAAATTCTACTGCATTGATTCCCTCTAGCTCTTCCCAATTTGACATGTGACTTCCCTGTCCCTGTAATTCAGCAGCACATGGCTTGTCCTTTTTTATACAGAATTGAGTTGGTTTTTTCACCAGTGTGTCTTACCTTCCAGTTAGTACACAATAACTGTAAAAAATGGGTAATTCTTTTTGATTATTAAAACATTTTTGGGCTTGGTGGAGATCTCTTTCACGGTCTCTGGACAAAAAGATGATTGCAAGAGGAAAATTCTACAATAGAAAAACTCTTGGTTTTGACCAATTCTGCCAACTCTACTCTGTGTGCTTATTAGCAAGTCACTCATATTCACCAAACCTCGATTTCTTCAGTTAAAGAAAGTAATAACATTGATGTCAGGCATTGACCAAGGATTAGAGTACATGGTTCTTTTTTCAATGGCTTTTTCCTCTTTATTCTTTTCTACTTTTCCAGCTATTTTCTTTTATTTATCTTTTCGTCTTCTTGGTTTTCTCTTTATACTTCATCTTGTCCTTTTGCTTTTATGTTTTGCTTTTATTTTCTTGCCTCATTTGCTATACTAAGTACCATATCTACTGCTCCTCTAATGACCATGATGTCTTCTCTGTTTCTACCCAGCATCCTTTACCCCTTTTCTTATTCAACGCATTGTGTGTTGCTTGAGGGATTCCCCGTATACCAGGGGTTTCCAATTTTGAATACCCTGGGCCACACTGGAAGAATAATTGTCTTGAGCCACACATAAAATACACTAACACTAACAGTAGCAGATGAGCTGAAAAAAGAAAAGAAAAGAAAAGTCTCATAATGTTTTAAGAAAGCTTACAAATTTGTGTTGGGCCACATTCAAAGCCATCCTGGGCTGCATGTAGCCCACAGACCATGGGTTGGACAAGTTTGCCCTACACCATAGTACCATGGAAAGACAATCAATTTGCCCCAACCTCTTCCAGAAAACAGGTGGGCTGGACATCCAAGCTACATCAATAAAGTGCTTTCTCCTTAAATGGAGTGGTACAAATCCTGAAATCCCATCGTAGATTTTTCTCATCCATGGTGTCCTGAAATAACTGTTCATTGGATCCTTCCAACTAGATCCCTAGACCCATAGACCTATTCTGGAGGTCTTTCTTCTCGACAGCTAATTATTTAACATTTATTTTGTTTCAGCAAGTCAGAAAACTAATTATATACATATTAATATAAATATATATATATATTTGCTTATGTAGCTTACCTCTGAAATTCCCTAAAAAATTCATTCTTCTTTTTCTTTCACCAGAAGTGTCTCCCCTATCCCAATGGCAGATATTAAACCCTAGTGTATACTAGAAATATACGCATAGGAACATGCCATACAGAGCGAAAGCAGATGTCAAATGGCATTTGCAAGTCCCCAGCTAGTGTGGGACCCAACACAGCATTACCCTGGATGCTGCTCTTCTCATGCCATAAAAGGGGGCTCCAGTTGCCCGAGTAATGCAGAGAGCGCATATAGGGGGAATCCAGTCACTGCTAAGTGTTCTCAGAGACCAGGCACCAGAGATGGCATTCTTCTGGCTCATGGAGCATTAAAATCTCTTAACCTGACTACTCCTTCATTCAGATTCACTCTTTCGCAAAGGCAGACGGGATAGTTTTTAGTGTCCCTTGAGCTTCCTCTTCTCAGAGGTGTCAGTTACCACTTCCACCTTCTACTGAAGCTTTATTCTGTGAATTCTGTTCTTCCACTTTACACACACACACACACACACACACCTTTAAAGTTTATTTTTCTCCTAACCCAGTAAAAATATCAAGAATTCTGGGATCGTGGAAGCTCTCACTGAAATTTAAACTCATGCAAATCTAGCCCTCTATATCCACATTTTCCTTTGGTGATAAGCATGGACACCATTTAACTCTAGCTTCTCTATGCAAGACTGGCTATCTCAGTATCAGTCATCATGGGTTTTAGTCACTTAATTTCACTGAGCTGTATTATATACCTATATACTTGTAAGGATATATACTTGTAATGGACAATTTAAATGGATTGTAAACCTAAAGAACAGAATAGGGTGATTTGGGAAACTCTCCTTTACCAACTCAAGAGCTCTTCATCTCTATGGTTTACTTTTCCCCCAATTTAAAGAGAATAACATTTTCCGGTACAAAAGAATGAAACAGCATCTTTTTGTTGGTGACAAGCATGTAAAAAACTTATGCTAGCCTATTGCACATAAGCAATAATGTGACTGCTCTATAAACTCGTTGCCTGAAATGGTCTAGGAAAATTGAACAATAAATATATCATGGTGATGGTATTACCATCACATCACGATCTTATTTATCTAGGGAAACTGTTAACAGCTCTGTGCTTAGGACACAAGTTCAGAAGAATTTGCCTAGAAAGGACCAAGGCTTTAAATATTCCCTCTGAAATGTGGGCTGCTGAAGCAGATTGTTAACAGTCATTTGTCTGCTTATTAGTTTAGCGCATTTGTTGCACTGTAATTGCAGGGAGAAAAAGCGTGTGATCATGTGGCTCGTTCTACCAGTCACTGGTGGGCATATTTTTCTCCAGGGAACAAATCATTGTTGTTGTTTTTTTCTCTCTTGGAAAAGCTTACAGTGCGATGGGCTATAACCTCTAATAGATACAATACATCTTCTCTGAATAACTTACAAAAGAAATCAATGGTTTGTTTTATACTCATTGTCTCCCCAAATTCCCTTATACGTTTGCCTTGCCTTGGTTGGATAACTTAGGAACAACCACACTTCATAATAAAAAATTGTCTTGTAAACATGGACTTGGGCTGAAAACATTGGTGGGACTTGTTCATTTATAGCATTAATTATAATCCTAGCTCAAAGTAGTCTGGAAGAACATCCAAAAAAGGAATGAAAAAAGAGTAAAACTGATAAAGCACACATCCACACAGTGTTACTCTGTAAAAGGTACACTAGAATCATTGAATCTGTTCTCAAGGAGTGGAGTGTAGAAAAATGAGATTTAGGTACAGTAATAATAAAGAACTTTATAACAGTTCAAACTACCCAGTGATGGATGCTTTACAACACTCTAAGTAAGTTCTTCTTCCTCAAAAGAAAAAGATGGAAGAAAATATTTTTGAACTCGAAGGAAGAAGGGACAAATGAGACCATGGGGTCAACATTTAGTAGTAATGTGGACCTAAATGAATTAGTTAGCCTCTTTGAGCCTACATTATTTTCTACAAAACGATGATGATAAACAACAGGATTTTGAAGATGAAATGAACTTGTTGTGTACAAAGTGGCTAACACAATACTTCAAATACATCTGGTATTCAATAAAAGTCAATTGCATTTTTCTGGCAATACTGAAAGCTTAGGTATTTCTCAGGATATGAACAGTTGGCACTTTGGATTCATTCTCACCATCTTCTAAGGGTATCAGCCTATGCTGCTGAACATAGAAGGCTGGATCTACGTTTCTGACATTCTCTTCAAACTCAGGTTCACATGGAAGTTAATTCTCACATATTCAATGCACTTATGCACATTTTGAAGGCAAAATTGTAGTAGAGGGCATATTCCTAGAGCTTTGGAATATTTCTTGCTGGCAAGCAAGGCTGTGGAGGAATCGGTGTCTGTTCTCCAGCTTCATGATTGTGAAATCAGCTGCAGTGGCAGAGGAGGAAGTACTCTGAGTTCCGGTGTCCATGCAGAGGTGCTGGCAATGGCATTGACTTCTTGATTGTAGCTTCCTGATCTCGATCAGAGCCACAGCAGTTTGTTCTTAAACTCAGTGGCAGTGGGCTATCCTTTCCCTTCCTGTGTCACTTTAGAATGCTTACCTTAACAGGGCACTTTACTGTTGAGACTATTCCTCAGGTCGTTCCAGGAAGTTTACAAGCAGCTATTTCTGTTTAAAATATCTTTCTTCTTAAAAACACCTGTAGTGGTTTCTGCTTGCTACCCTGAGCCCTGAGAAAAGTACAAAAAGGCTTCCCTAAGAATGTGCAATTTAAAAAAGAATAAAATTATCTACAATTAAAACGAATAAGGGGAATTTGAGAATAGGATGCAGCCTCTTAAAGATTTAAAAATTTCATTGATTAGCATGAAGAAGATTTTTTGAAGTAATTGCAAACTTGCAATTAGTTTGTTTCATAGACAAATATACAAAATGTGTTAAAAAGTAATTATTAATTCATAAAAATAATTTTAAACAAATTATTTATATAATAAATGATATTTGAGGAGTAAAGGAAATAGAAAAGTTTACTGTTGAATAGAAAACTAAGAAAAACATATAAAATATGGAGAAGAAGTTGTGTTCCTTCTGAATAGATAACTACACCCACCAGGTGAGGGCTACAAACAGACTGATTTGGTTCAATGTGAGCAATAACTTTCTAATGCCCTATAGTGAACAGGCTGCCTCTGATGGGGATGAACATATTATTTAAATAGTGAACAAACAGCCATTTTCCCAGGATACATTACAAAACTTTCTCAAGTAAGCAGCTGAATTAGGGAAACCTCATGGTCTCTTCCAATTTTAATATCCTATGATTTTACTATCATGTTTATTGTAACTTCACCCTTTTCATGTAAAAATGATGTGTGAAAGCAATTTAAGCTAAACTTTTCAGAAACATAACAATCATATAAACGGAAGCATAAGGCAGCTCACCGATATTAGTACAATTAACACACATTTTTTATTCTACTTTTAAGTGTATGCTTATATATGATGCACAAATATACGCACATATAACATACATGTGTAGGAATATGTGTATGTTCACAATGAGCACAAATGATATGCACAAGTTTATTAGTCATTGGCCCAATCATTAAGCTATTCCTTTATTCCTCTTTTTATCATTTGATGAATAAGTTAGGTCTGTGTTGTCTGGAAGACCTGACAAGCATACATACATACTTACAACTGGTCATTAGCTACTAAAATAAAGGAACAGAGCAAACTGGATGAATGAGTCAGAACAGAAATGTGTTCTATCTAGATGTATGTTAGAAAGTCTATCAGGGCCGGGCGCGGTGGCTCATGCCTATAAACCCAGCACTTTGGGAGGCTGAGGCAGGCTGATCACCTGAGGTCAGGAGTTCGAGACCAGCCTGGCCAACATGGAGAAACCTCATCTCCACTATGAATACAAAATTAGCAGGGCATGGTGGTGCATGCTTGTAGTCCCAGCTACTCAGTAGGGTGAGGCAGGAGAATCACTTGAACCTGGGAGGCAGAGGTTGCAGTGAACCAAGGTACACCATCGCACTCCAGCCTGGGCAACAAGAGCAAAACTCTGTCTCAGAAAAAAAAAAAAGAAAGAAAGAAAGTCTATCAGAATATGACTCAAAACTGAGCTGCTGTTTCTGAAACCCAAGGTTTTCTTCTTAATCCTCTGATGGCCTATATTGAAGCTTATATATTTCTCTGGTGCATTGAAAACAAAATTTAAAAATTATAATGTATTTTGACTATAAGATGGTATTTAATGGACTCTAACCCTTTTTCAAATACTCTTCTTCTTAGCCAGGAAACTCCGAAATTAATACTGTCTTAGAAGTTCATTTCATACCAAAAGGAAGTTTTTTAAAATATAATTTTCAATTAAATAACCTCTAACTTTTTGACTTGAAAGTCAAGAAAATTTTATGGAGTGCCTTCTATGCGCATGGCACATTACTAGGCAGAAGACAATGAAATAATAGACATGGTTAATAAATATTTTGGTTTCTTCCTAATTCACTAGAAGGATCAATGAGACTGGATTGATAAGAGGTTAAGAATTCTACCTTGCTATGCAGATATAAGTCACCACTTATATCATGTTTATGAACTTGGATTTCAGTGATGTGTATATAAATTCTGATTCTGACATTACTTAACTGTGATTTAGGGTAATCTTTCTGTGCTTCATTTTTTGGGTTTTTTTGTTTGTTTGTTTGTTTTACCACAAACAGGTGTTATAAAAGCAGCCTGACAAGACAGTTGTAAAGGTTAAGTAGCATGTCAATGTGTTTGGAAATCAGAGTTTATTACATGTTTGTTGAATCTGTTTGAATTATAGGAATATAGTGGAGTATGAGAAAGAGGAGGGAATGAAAACCCAGTATGTTTATACTTGACTGGATTGAGTCTAGAACAAAGATTTTCCCCCTTTGTAAACAGAAGACTTAGCTTTAATTCTACTGTTCTTTAGTTCTTGCTGTCCATCTCCAGCTCCACCCAACTCTGAGTACTCCATAAACTGCCTATAGACCAACTCCTATCCAGAGCATGAGTTAATTCACACCAAGCCTTGCTGCATAGGAGCCTTATACCTAGAAGCCATGTAGGAATTGAGAATTGTTTCTTCAGTGTTGTGCCCTGTATTCAAGATACCACCACATCTAATAAATTGAAGCCTACCCTGTGTTTGTAGAACCTACTTTTCAAATCAGACAGATTTTCATGGAATTGTGAGTCCATCTATCTACCTGAATATGTCACTGCTAGAGATCCCTAACTATCAACAGCAGCCCAGACCTAGCCCTTCAAATGATATGGCCTTTGAATGCCATGAGGTGGATGACTGGACATTTCCTTTAAGTACCAGAATCACGTTAATTCTCCAGCATTTCCTTCACTATTTCAGGGGTCTTGACATCTTAATCATGTGCGTGGCCAACATTTTATAGGTTATAGAAATAAAACCTTTCTAGAGCTACCAAGTATAATATAAAATCCTATGAGTAGGAAGCAGGAAGGGGCTTTAAAAGTCCTATATCATTGTGCAAATGGACAGTTATTTTATCTGAATGTGTGTGCTTTCTCTATCTAGTACAGGAAGCAGATTGTGGGGAAAATGGATGGTAAGTATGGGTTCACTTTGTGGTGGCATAAATCATGTTTAGAATATTCTTAGAGTTCTGGGAGGCTCTGGGAGACTCCGGATCATTTACTCCCTGTAATTACATTTCATCATATTTGCTTTTGGGTTTGTCTGTTAATAGAGTCTCTTGATCTGCTTAACTGCCTCCTCTGTAATTAAACAGTTGAGGAAAGCATATGGATAATACCATGCTAATGATATAGTTTTAAAATTTAGGATGATTTAAAAGGAAATTTTAATCTTCTACTAAGTTCAGCCTCAAACTGCTCTTGTTATGATGGTGATTTTTTCAAGCTTATCATTCCTAAGAAAGCTTCACATTTCACAATGCTTGCTGTGCAACCAAGAAGCCTTAATTAACCCTAGTTTGTTAAGAACTAGAAGATGCCGCCAACTCTTTACTTTTTATTCCTAATTCTCATCCATAACTGAAAAGGTTAACATTTCAAATGGGAGTACAGAATAGTGATGCCACTTTTCTAGACTCATATACCAAGTCAATGTTTAAAAATAGCTTATGTTCACATTTATCATATAGTTTGAAGATCTGCTTGAGAAGTAGGCTGTGTAAGTCAGTTTTGCTGCTTAACAACAATCCTGAAATTCTAATGGCTTATAGCCACAAACTTACCATTTTGTTTTGTTTTCTTTAGTTTTGTTTTTTGTTTTTTTGAGATAGGAGTCTTGCTATCTTGCCCAGGCTGGCCTTGAATGCTTAGTCTCAAGCCCTTCTCCCATCTCCGCCACCCTAAGTAGGTGGGATTATAGGCATGAGCCAACATCCCTGGCAACAAACTTTTTCTCTGTTTTTTGGATCAGATTCCAAGTGTCAGTAACTGCTCCAATTCTGCTTGCTCATGCTCCACATGTCTTAGCACTTTGGAGTTCTACGTGAGGCAACAGCCCACATCTGGTACGTGCCACACTCATGGCAAAAGGCATAAAGTCAAACAAAGCTGCATAGTCATATTTAAAACTAAAACCTGGCATGTAAAAAGTCGATTAACATTCTAATGGCTAGAACAAGTCAAACACCTGGGCTCAACATCAGTGGAGTGGGAAATACCTTCCTTCTACAAGGAGAGGGGAGTGAATATTTGAAAATGATAAAATAATGTATCTCATAGGGCCAAATGATAATTCTAGTTACATGTATGTCTAAATGGCCTATATAATCCCACAAATCTAATATCTACAATCTGGCTCCACTACTTGTATTTGACCAAAATCTTCTCAAAGCCAAGTATGTATCTTCTCAGTTATTGCTCTTCCATGAGACAGTCAGTATAGAACAACAGAGAAAAGACGGAACTTTAAACTTCTGACCAGAAGACTTGAGTTAGAGCTTCAGCTCTACAAGAAGCTAGTGTTTGATTGTGTTTAGGTCAATTCACTTCCTTGGGTCTTGGATTTCTGGTCTATAAAATTATGCTAAAAATAATACCTGCTGCAAAAGTTGTTGTGTGTCTTCTCTGAGGTGCATCATAGGAGAATGAGTACATGTGTCACCTGCAAAGTACATGTATAGGTATTGATAAGTGCATTTTGATAAGAGGTAGGAAAAGTGAAATAAGAAAGTCATGATTAGATCTTGCTGATATAAATGGAGTGGGAGAGGAGTAGGGACAAGGAAGAGAATACTTTGAAGAAGAGAAGAAAGTTACAAATATGGCAAGGTGCTGATAATGAATCGCATCACTCTCTAACTATCCACACTGAAAATGAAAAATTGACACCCTCATATTTCTGTTATTAAAAGATATCAAGAGCTTCCTTGGCTTTCCCTTTTTCCTCTTGGACATACAAATAACATGGAAGACAGGACACAGTTATCTGTATGCTCTTTGGTCCATCACATAATGCTTGCAAGCCTTAGTTTTCTTATCTGCTAAATGGGGTGATCAATCTACCTAGTGGGTTTTTCTGAAAATAATTGTCATGAAAGTGCCTTGAAAACCATGAAGCATTCCATACAAGAAGTTATGAAGTCATCTGTAAGATAAGCGACCTGGAAAACCATTAAAAGCCTTTCCATCTCATAAGTTTTGTGATTTTGATATTATTTGTTTAGACTTGAAAAGGGTTTTAGAAACCAAAGAGTTTAGGCCTTAACTTCACAGATGAAAATATTCTCAGTTCCATTATCTCAGTGCTTATAATGTAGGTAATACTTAGAATCTTGCATTTCAGAAATTTGAAATTTTAGTTATCTTAGTGCAAATAAGAAATCTTTTTGTTGTAATGCGTAGACAGCTTGCTTTATTCTAAATTTCCACTATAATTTATTATAGTTCCCGTTAATCTTCAATCCGATTCAAATAAATGAATATGTATGAATTCAGTGAATATACATACAGACCAATGCTTCTTAATCCAGCTGCATTTGAAATCACTCTGGGTACTTGAAAAGTATTGATTTCTGTGCCCCACCTCTATAAATTCTGGTTTACCTGGTTGCAGGTGGGTTTCAGGCATAGTTTTTTTTTTTTTTTTTTTTTGATTTTTTAATTTTTATTTTTTATTGTTATTTGTCTGTTGATTGGTTGTTTTAAGCTCTTTGGGTGATTCTACTGTGAAGCCAGTTGGAGAACAATTGCTCTAGGGATAGCAATTTGAAAAAGGCAAAGCTCCTGTTCTCAAGAAACTCAAAGTTTTTTGGTTAGATAGATGTGGAAGAAGTGACTTACAGATGCCCTAGAATAGAAATATGTTTCAGGTGAGTCTAATCCAAGATCTCAGAGAAGGCTTCATAAAAGAAGTAAAGCTTGAACTTTTTCCCCAAGCAACAGAAAGAATTTTCTAACAGCCTGACCAGAGGAAATGCTCTTCTAGGACAGGGAGAATATGATCAGACAAAATAGTTTGAAATCTTTACATGCATTTGAAAAATATAAGTAACAGAATAGGTTCAAACAAAGAGTCTGAGGTAGAGAATGTGGCAGGAGATCAAGAAGTAGGTAAGAATCGAGTCTCACACTGTCACCCTGGCTGGAGTGCAATGGCACGATCTCTGCTCACTGCAACCTCCACCCCCCTGGTTCAAGCAATTCTGCCTCAGTCTCTGGAGTAGCTGGATTTACAGGGGCCCACCACCTCGCCCAGCTAATTTTTTGTGTTTTTAGTAGACAGGGTTTCACTATGTTGGCCAGGCTGGTCTTGAACTGTTGACCTTGTGATCCACCCACCTCGGCCTCCCAAAGTGCTGGGATTACAGGCGTGAGCCACCACACCCAAAGAATCAGATTCTAAAAGTGCTTGCTCCAGTTTGAACTTTGGCCATTGGAAATACACCAGAAGGATTTTTTTCTTTTCTTTTTTTTTTTTTGAGATGGAGTCTCGCTCTGTCACCCAGGCTGGAGTGCAGTGGCCGGATCTCAGCTCACTGCAAGCTCCGCCTCCCGGGTTCACGCCATTCTCCTGCCTCAGCCTCCCGAGTAGCTGGGACTACAGGCGCCGCCACCTCGCCCGGCTAGTTTTTTGTATTTTTAGTAGAGACAGGGTTTCACCGTGTTAGCCAGGATGGTCTCGATCCCCTGACCTCGTGATCTGCCCGTCTCGGCCTCCCAAAGTGCTGGGATTACAGGCTTGAGCCACTGCGCCCGGCCTATTTTTATTTTTTAATTATACTTTATGTTCTAGCATACATGTGCACAACGTGCAGGTTTGTTACATATGTATACATGTGCCATGTTGGTGTGCTGCACCCATTAACTCGTCATTTACATTAGGTATATTTCCTAATGCTATCCCTCCCCACACGCAGGCCCTGGCCTGTGATGTTCCTCTTCCTGTGTCCAAGTGATCTCATTGTTCAGTTCTCATCTATGAGTGAGAACATGCGGTGTTTGGTTTTCTGTTCTTGCAATAATTTGCTGAGAATGATGGTTTCCAGCTGTGGATAACATTTTTAAATCTAGATCAGGGATCAACTGAGAGTCTAATGTTTGACTGCCTTCTATATGCAAGTCAGCATGCAAAATATGAAAAGGTGATTCAAATAATTGATTCACTCATTCATACCACTTATTGTGAGCACTTACGCACCTACACACCTGGCACCATAGGGTTTTAACATACAAAAAGAAATGAAACATTGTCCCTGTCTCTGGAGTGTCAATAGCAGTACCATTCAATATAATTACCTGGAGAGCCATATACATAATTTTTGAAATTTCTAGTAGTCACATTAAAAAATATATACAAACAATTAAAAATAATTTTCGTAATATATTTTATTTAGCTCAATATCTCCAAAATATTAGCATTTGAACATGTTGTGAATATAACAAATTAAGATATTTTGCATTATTTTTCTTACTAAGCCTATGAAATCCCTATGTATTTTATATTGACAGTACATTTCAATTCAAATGCTAAATTTGCAACAGTCAAAATGAAACATTTTCTTAGAAAAATAATAAAGTTGTGGCTAAGGAAAATACACTGCTTCAGTTTTTAAATTTAAATTTAACTTAATCAATATGGAATGTAGGGAGGTAAGCAAAATTCATGATGATAATTTTTTATATCTGTTCAACCTAATATTCTCACCTCCTGTCTTTAAACTGGGGCTGAGAGAAGCTTTATACAATAAATAGAAATTTGTAGTTGGAAGAGTTTTACTACTTGCAGTTTTGCCAAAGTGGACAAAAAAAGTAACTAACTTTTCCTTATTCATACTACTAGTTACTGACAAAGCTAAAACCTTAGTCTTCTGATTTTTCAATCACGTGATATTATAATCTATATCTAGTGGTGTGCTGGTAAATATTTATATCTAGCTCTCTGAAAAAGAGACACACACACACACAAACTGTACTGATATAAAGAATGTGTAGATGGAATTTACAAACAGTAATAAAATATATAATACGTTTGATTGTAAATGTTATATAGTAAATTGATTCCTACAGAATGTTTTGTTGATTTTTTCTAAATTCTTATATCTATAGGCAAGTCACAGTTGCAATTTATATGTGACTTATGATTTAACGTAAAGACTTAATCAAGAAATTTTAATAATATTAAAATCCAATTCTGTAGTCATACCAAGCATGTTACAATTACTTGAGAGTCATAGCTAGCTAGTGTCTATCCTTGAACAACATGGGCTAAAGACTAACTGGAAAAGAAAGAGAGATGATTAAATGATTACAGTGATGTAATAGGGTAGGTAGAAGGCATGTGGGGAACACAGAGAAAGATGCAATTAACGTTTCTTGGTGAGTTGCAAGGATTTCAGAGAGCCTTACTAAATGCTGCAGGAGAGCCAAGCATATAAGAAAAAGGGAGAGAGGGATTCATGGAGAAGGCTCAGTGCTAAGAAAGAAAAGTGGTAGAGACAGCACAAGGTCCACTCTCAAGACTGACTGCCAAACTGGGTAGACTGGCAAAAAAAAAAAAAATAATAATAAGTTAGATGTTGAAATACAATATAATATTTAAGTGTGAGCTAGAGAGAACATCAAAGGTATTTAGGTTGATGCAAAAGTAATTTTGTCGTTACTTTTAATGACAAAAACAGCAATTACTTTTGCACCAACCTAATATTATACAACATCTGAATTTATAACCCATTTCTGCAGCTTACTATCTGTGTAATATTGAGCAATCATCTGGGCATTTACTCTTCTGTAAAACTGGAAATAATACCAACCTTAAGGGGCTATTGTGAGCAACAGAGGAGATAGTATGCATTAAAGAGCCTAATGTATGTTTGTGAAATCAGAACCCAAACGGGAAAGGTCACGAATGACTAACTGCCATACCCAGTGAAGGGAAGGCAATCACTCAGTTGAGACTTAGAGGAGAGGTAAGACTTCAGGCTTAGTGGAAAAGAGGAATTCCCTCTCAGAGGCAGTGGCTTCTGTTACAGTCAGATGCACAAACACTGGGGAAGAGGAGGAATGCCTTTCAGGTATTGTCCTCATTATAACTGAGTAATAACTTAGTTATTCATTTTGTAGAATGGAGGGGAAAGAAATTAGTGCAAATCCTTGCCAAGAAAGAAGATATAAAGAATGGCAATGAGAGAGAGAAAGAAAATAAAGGATAAATAAAAGCCAAATACAAAAGTTTCACCTTGAGCGAAACTAGATAATATAAAGAAAGAGAAAGAAATGAGACAGAATGTCTCAGTACAAGTTTTCCCAGAGTCGGCCAAGTCCTGTGTACGTTGCACTGCTCTACCCCTTCTGTTTCTTACTGGTGCTAGCTCCTCATCCCTCACCACATTCCAACCCACTCACATTGCTGGCTCTTCTTGAGTAATACATGTATTTATTTCTGCCTCAAAGACCTGCACTTGCTCTTCTCTCCCTAGAGTGCTTTTACCTCTGCTTTGGTTTCTTCTCATCTTTGAGGTCTCAGCTTAAAATTCTCCACATCTGATCCACCCATCTAGAACACCCCCAACCTAAATCCAGTCACTTCCTGTCATCTTAACCTCTATTGCCTTCAGAGACCTGATCTCCATATAAATACTTTACTTCATTGTCCCCCATTGGTTGCCATCCTCTTCCCAGAATATCAGTTCCATTAAGACAGGGATATAATGCCTCTGCTCACCATCATATCCTTAGGAACTAATAGGTGATCACTGAATATGTGTTGAATGACTGAATAAATAGCACATCATCCATAACATTTGAATTTTCACCAGTGCTGACCCACTCAAAATTCAAGCATCTAGAGGTCAATAAAACAAATATTAGAAACTCTGTTTCTGTTAGAGTAATTACTAGGGCCCTCTATTTACTCCTGTCCCTAATATTCCTCTTCTCTCATTGTCAGTTTTTTTTTTTTTTTTTAATTTTATTTTATTCTCTTTCTCTGAACCTTTGGGATTAATGCCCAAAGTTAACTCTTGGTGTCTGTCATACTCACCCTCTGGCTCCAGACTATTTTAGATACAGTGCCTTGAAGTCTATTTTTGGATTCTGGAGGACTAACTTGTGACTTGTGACTCAGTGAGAAAGGAAGAAAGAGAAAGAAAGACTGAGAGAAAGAGAGGGAAGTGAGAATTTGAGGGAGGAAACAGCAATCTAGAATGTGAAAGAAAAGAAAATGTAATATAAAACTGTAATGTCTGCTAGGAAATAAAACTTTATGATAACATAGGTTCAGGTGTTTATTAAATAAATCCTGAATAAAGCAAAAAAAAAAAAAAAAAAAAAGCAGGTATTGTTTCAAAGCCTTGGAAGATGGGCTACTTAAGGTAGGGAAACTTCTTTCAAGAAATATGTAAACACCTCTTGAAGATGTGAACTAGATGTTTCAGAGACAAGCAACTTCTTTAGCTCTGCTCTCATTCTGACAGTTTCTCCTTATTGACCAATTATGCTATTCCCTAGGTTTTCATTTCAATACAAATAAACAGGACACATATCTGAGTTAACAAAATGGGCCCCCATGGCCAAGTATTTCCTCAGTCCTTACACTTGGCAAAGTCCCTATAATGGTGTCAGCTGTATCAGGAACAAGGCTGTACCTCGGCTTAAGGAGAGTCAGAGGGGAGCTAAAAAATGATGGAGTCCAGAGGGTCTATTTTACAGATGCAGTGTTTGAGGACCAGAGATAGGGACACATGTTCAGTCCTAAAATACCTAATTATCTTAATCTCTCAGATGCTTCTTTCAAATTCACAGTGGTTCCTCAAAGCCTCCTATGACTCTACCTGAAACTTCAACCGTCATTCCTTAGGGTCATTGACTTTGATGTTACATGCCTACCTATTAGAATGATGAAATGTTTCCAAGGTAGAGGGACACATCTGTGTTTATTATTCTAGTGTAGAGTAGGAGAATAGAACAAGGGACTGGCCAGTGTTGAGACAAGAAAACATCTAGCATAAATGGCACTTAACCAATGATAATTATAGCTCACATTATTCTGCACTTACGATGTGTCATGAGTGGTTCAAAGTGCTCAATATAAAGCTTGTTTAATCTTCACAAAAACCTAATCTGATAGGTATTATTATCTGCATTTATAGACGAGAAATCTGAAGTACAGAAAAACAAAATAACTAGTTCAAGGCACACATCTAGAGAGAACGGAGCTGGGATCTGAACCAAAGCAGTCCTTGAGCCAAGAGAATCTATCCATTATTTCTCCTTTTTCTCCAGAAGAATGCATTCACATTGAAAGTTACGTCAGAAGAAAACCTAGAGGTTTGGAAATATGGAAGTATGGACTATGACTTGAAGACTCACAAAATCAAATGTTCTTAGAATCACAAGATCTCCTGATGGAAGGACACACTGGCTGACCTGAAAGTCCTCATTTGCTGCCCATATTTGCTCCACAATATTTGTACTACATGGCCATCCAACCTCACTATGCCTTCAAGACAGCTGATGATAAGGAACTCTCTTCTGAAGGTACCCTCTTTACCTTTGTGTACTTTGCCAAATAGAACATACATATTTCACAAAATAAACTAAAGCCTGACTTCTTAAATGTTCTAGCCACTGGTCCCAATTTTGCTTCTTAGGAACACAGAGACTAAGGCTAAAGTGTCTTGCATTTGGTAACCATTCATTTGAAAATAATAACTCTTCTACTCTATTTCTATTGTGTCTTATCCAATATTAGTATTGCTATTTCTTCAAATGTTCCTTTTATAAAGTTTGTTGAAGTTACCTTCCAGGCACTGAAGGCTATGATGGGAGAAAGCATCTCATTTCCCATTTCTGAGGGAAAAACAAGACAAAACCAAGAGAACAAAACCAAAAACTTTATGTTGGGTGTCAAAATATACAAAGGATAAGAACATCTGATCATTAACTTTGACTCAAAGATAAAAGCTATGATTTATTTAAATTTACATTGGGCAGTCTATTGATTAGAGTAACATTTTTTTCTTGTTCCTATAATAGTCCAAAGCGGGTATTCCTAGTTGGCATGTGTTTTTCCATCATGAAGTGATTCAAGGGCCTGGGTTCCTTTTATATTGTCATCTACTATCCCCTAGCACTGTTTTGCATTAGTATTCAACATATAGACTCTGAAAAATTTCCTGGAGGAGGTATATATCTTCTTTAAAGCCTTGAAGTTAGTGGAATAGCCCATTTCTACTTAAAATCCAAACATAAGAAAGCACATATGACTATATGTAGTTGCAAAAAAAAAAAAAAAAAAAAAATGCTGGGCAATGTAGTTTCATTATGTGCTCAGGAAGACATAAAAATGGATTTTGGTGAACAAGTAGTGATCTGTCACAAAGACTACATACAATGCTAAGAAATCAGATCTGGAATGGAATCCTGGTCCCTCTTTTTTTATGAGACATACAAACATGGGTGGCACTTAGTGGCTCTAGTCTTCAGTCTCCCCAGATGTTAACAGGATGTCTCTTACCAGGGTTGTTGTAAGGATCAAATGAGAAAGCACATTCAATGTTCTTGGTCTTGTCCAGCAAGCTGAAAGTGCTAACTCATTATTATCTTTATCTATTCTTATGCTATTATTGCCAGATCCCGGCTCAGATCCCAGCAGATAATGGAGCTCAATACATGTTTGCTGAAACAAACTAAACTAAACCTCACAGTCATTCCCAAGGTCAGCCATACCCCTATAAGGAAGTACAAGGGGAGTAAGTCTGGTCCATGTTCCATCTGATGCTAACACAGTCACAGTCTGCTTTCTTTGTGTTCACATGCCTCTGTGCTGCATTCATCTGTGGGGCTGATTTGTACCTTCTCCAGGGACACACTTTCACTAAGTACTGAAATCAAAAATGAAGAGCTGAATTGAAGAAGTCAGACAGTCTAATAAGTGCCACTGTTCTCATTTCTCCAGCTCCCAGTGACTGGTGGTAGCTGTAATATTGGGACACATATAATCCTGGCCTTTCACCCACTGAGCAGGGTGGCTCACACAAAGGGCTTTCCAGTGGCTCTTCTGTTTTATACACAGAAGGCCTATGCAAAACCCACCAGTCATCTGACTCAGAGACCTCAGAAGCTATTTTGCTTCAAAAAGCAATGCTGAGCCCAGTCAGCCCCACTCAAAATGCTATGTGGAAAATTTGCTTTCTCTTAAGTAAGACCACTGAATAAAAAATCATTATTTCCAGGATTAGCAAGAGCCAGTGTGCACAGTTCTCCCTAGGGCCGCGATGACAAAGGCTGGATTATTCATTACAATCTGTTCCTTCAACTAATATCTTCTCCACGGGTTCCATCACAGTTGCTATTTCTGCTAATTGTTCAAGCAGTGAATTAGTGGCCAAGTTGCCAGGTAAAATGAGGATGTGTTAGATAAAATATGTCTTTCTTCACTTTCAGTGTCTCTGAGGCATTTTGACCTGATGAAGCTGGGTGGCAGAGGGGTCCTATCAAAAGGCCAGCCTGTCTCTGAGTGGCAGACTGAATGTGAAGTTGAAGCTCCTCGAGTTTCAGTTCTTTCAATAACCCTCTGTTAAACTTCTGCTCAGATTTTCTCTGTGACCCCATCCCTCATTTTCTTCAGTGCTGAAAACAAATATTCCCTTGGAAAACTCATTAGAACTAATTATTTAGTACTGGGGAAAATAGCTCAGGCATGAATAATTATCTCATCAGCTAAACTCTCTTTTTCCCCAAAGGTTACCAGGGCAAGGATATCAGAACTTCCCTTGGTATCTTTAATGGTCCTGAATGCTGAGCAGTTTCCCCTCAATTTGGTCTCTTTCCTACTTCTAGCAGTTTCCTTTCATCCTCTCCCTGGTGAGGATAGGATAGATCTGGAGAGTTGAAGCCTGCACTACTATCTCCTTGTGTGACTTACCATTCAGTCTATTTGCATGTGAGTTTTCTCATCTTTTCTCTTGCAAGAAACAGAAAAATAAGACCCCGATAAAGCCCGGGACAATCAATTTGAAACTACTCTCAAAACCAAGAGGCCAGCTGGAGGCATAGTGGCTGTAATTGCTCCTTCAGAATATCTTTCTTAGCTTCAACTTTTCTGTAGCTTGAAACTTATACTTTTGTCAGGGAGTGGAAGAGAGAGACACAAAGGGCTCAGTGTTGGAAACTCACCTGCTTTCTGGGGCCAGACCAGTCATTTAAATGAGTTTGTGATGCCTGCTGTAGGTCGATTGTAAGGTAGCTATAATCAGAGGGCCATGGTGTGTTAAAAAGAGCAATACTTTCAAGTTCAGGTCCTGCCTGTCCATTTGGGAACCACTGATCTAGGACAAAATTATCAGCTTTCTGGGGCTCCATGTTTTCATCTACCAAATGCAGCTCATAATAACTACTTCACAGGTTGCTTGTGCATATGGAATGTGCTAGGATGTGGAAAGGGCCTTGTGAACTATAAGAGATGGCTATAAATAACAGCTGTGTGTTCAAGGCAAGTAGTAGGAAAAACAGCCTCAGATCAGTGAGATCAGGTGTGAAGGGAGGACAGAGGGCGGGAGAGCGAACAGCCCCTGCGCAGAAAAGCCACTCCCTATCCACCCTCCCCGCAGGCTACAGGCTACAGCTCTTTCACCTGGGGTCTTCAGCTCAAACCGTCTCTACTGGCTAGTATGGAGGTGAGTCGGGGTAGAGGAATTTCATTAATAAGAGAAATGAAAAAGAGGATGAAAGATGGGGGTAAATTTTTTTCACCATCGTCACCATCTTTTAAAAATATTTATGTTACTTGTAGAGCCCTGAGTCAAAAGCTGCCCTAGGCGGGGCCCTGCTGCAGTGTATCAAACGGAGGGAATCATTATGACATTTGTAAGCAGCATGGCGCTCCCCTGAACACAGGCACAGTAGGGCCGTGATAAATGTTTTTGTTAATAAAGAAGAAACATACAGGTCTGTGCAAAGCTGTGGGAAGAAACAAATTTCCTGTCTTTATTGATGTGAGGAATACAGACTAGGATTAATAACTTTTTTTTCTATTCAAGTGCTTTTACGTTGTTTAATTATATTTTTATGTTTTAATTATCCCTTCATCAATTTTATCTTCTAGTGTTTTAGAATGCCGCTGGGTCACTTAACCTACTTCACATTTAGTTTCCTGAATTTTATAAAATGGGCATCATTTAAATTTCACAGGATTAATGGAAAGATTAAGTGTAAATTACCAGGCTCATTCCAGAGGAAGTTCCTGATAAATGGTGGTTCTCTGTTCAGCCTCCCAATTCTTCAAATGGCCCTTGATGAAAAGTATTTTGTAAGCCAGAACCTACGGAATCATAAAACTCTTGACTTCATGTATATGTGAATGAGCACCATGTTCTTCATACGCTTTGTGGAGACCAATGAAGTCTCTAAATAGTACTTGCAAAATCAGTGATGAAAGGTGTCTGTATATTTCATGATTTATATATGCCATACCTTGTTGGTAAATGTTAAATTCCCAGATATTCACATCTAAGGGTTTTTGAGGCATTTTAACTTTAGGGAAAGAAAATTAAAATAAATTTCATGTCATGAGAAATTTACCTGAAGCAAATAAGTCACTATTTTAAAAATAACTTGGCAGACTGCAACTCAGGAGTGCTCCTCAATCTGGGTAAATTAACAAGAGATATGATCCCTTTAAAGTAGCTAGAATAGTTTTGATGGAGAGTTAAAGGAGAATCAGCTCTAATTTCCGTGCTGTGTACCAGGGACTCTGCTACATGCTTTCTAAATGCCACCTTATTTAATCTTCAGCGTAACTCCAAGAGGTAGGCAAGGATATGCCCATTTTGCTGACGAGGAAACTGAGACTCTGCAAAGTTAAGCAAGTTTTTTTTTTTAAATCACAGTTAGCAAATGACAGGACTAAGAGATAAACTTACATCTACTGCTAACTTATTTAATGAATATATATTAAGATGGTTCCAATCATGAATCTTTTAGGTGTTGAGGACTTAGCAATAAATAAAACCAACATATGCCTGTGTTCTTGGACTTCAGATACAACAAAAAAATGATGTATGTGTATATATGTATATACACCTATTAGAAGCTATCTAATTGTATACTTTATACCAAATTGACGGAGTAGTTATTTATCTCCAAGGGGTTCTAAAGCAAGATATCTGGGAGGGGAGTATTAATAACTTTTTTAAATACTCATTTAATTAAAAAACACGGCCAGGCGAGGTGGCTCAAGCCTGTAATCCCAGCACTTTCAGAGGCCAAGGTTAGTGAATCATTTGAGACCAGCCTGGCCAACATGGTGAAACCCCCATCACTACTAAAAATACAAAAATTAGCCAGGTGTGGTGGCATGCACCTGTAATCCCAGCTATTGAGGAGGCTGAGGTAGGAGAATCTCTTGAGCCTGGGAGGCGGAGGTTCCAGTGAGCTGAAATTACACCTCTGCAAACAGTCTGGGTGACAGAGTGAGACCCTGTCTCAAAGAAAAACAAAGTCTAACTTTCAATTTTAAAATAATTTTAGACTTATAAAAATTTTGCATATTTCCCATCTATTCTTCACTCAGATTCCTTAAATGTTAATTTTCTGTATACATATTTAAAAAATGGTCAAAACCAGGAAGTTAAATACAGAAAAAATAGTCTCATCTAACCTACAGACCTTATGTAAATTTCACCAATTGTCCCTTTTCTAGTCCAGGATCGAAACTAGATTTTGCATTGTACTTGGATTTCATGTCTTCTCAGACTCCTTCAATGTGAGACTTCCTTGCTCTCTTTGTAACTCATGACTTGATATTTTTAGAGTATGGGCCTGTTATTTTGTAAAATACCCTTTCAATTTAGATTTATATAATATTCCCCATGATTAAATTCAGGTGTGCATTTTGGTTAAAAGTCATCACCAAAGCAATACTGTGACCCTCTCAGTGTATCTTATCAGGAGGTACAAAATGTTGATGTTCTATTACTAGCAATTTTATGAGAACACTCGTGTAAGAGTGTGTCTGATAGGTTCCTCCCCTGTAAAGTTACAATTTGCTCTTTGTATTTAATAACTACTTTGTAGGTAGATATTTTGAGATCATGAAAATAATCTGATTCTCATCATACTTTTACCCATTGATTTTATTATCTGTTAATGGTTCTTCCTTGCAACAATTATTACTGTGATGTCCCCAAATGGTGATTTTCTATTTATATTATCCCTTCTACATTTATTAATTAGAATTCTACTGTAAGGAATAGTTTTTCCTTCTCCCCTATTTATTTCTTTATTCATATTCTTAAATTTACGTCAGTATGAATTCGCAGATGTTTATTTTCATCTATTAGAGTTATAAAGCATTAAATTGGTTTAAACCAGTTCTAAACTTGTATTCATAGTATAGAATGGCCTTGATTAGGCTTTTAGGAATTTCTTCACATTGGTTTGTGGATTCCTTTGATGTAACACCATAATTTTTAAAGCACATTTATACTCTGCCACCACATGACAGTGACATGCTGGTAGAGTACTGGTTTCCCCCCAGAAAAATTAGAAACCAAGATCTGAGTGCTAAGTGTGCTAATTGCTATTGGAATGTCATTGCACATAGATTCTTTCAGAGATGAGAGTTAGGAGAAAAAAAAAAAAACATATATTTATATATGCATCTCTTTTGCACAAACGTTTATATCTCTGTCTATCTATCAATCCTCTATCTATATTAAAAACTATGAGGTCACACTAATGCCTTAGATTTGAGTTTCACACCACAGAGTTTATTCTTGCCTTCCTCCTTTCTACATTGTCAATTCTTTCTGACAGTGAGAAACCTGGCTTTAATTATTTATAATGTGTTCACTTACTCACTTTGTCTTAGAGTATATGTAAAGTTTCAGTATTGGTAACTCATCCTATCTTTATCTGTTCCTGCTGCTATATTAAAATACCTGAGCCTCCGTAATGTATAAACAACAGACATTTATTTCTAACGGTTCTGGAAGCTGGAAGTCCAAGATGAAGGTGCCAGCAGGTTTGGTGTCTGGTGAAGGCCTGGTCTTTGTTTCCAAAGATGTTTGGAAACCTTGTTGCCGTGCCCTCTAGAGGGAACAACGACTGTGGCCTCACATGGAGGAAGGGACAGAAGGTCATAAAAAGGAACTGGGTGCTTCCTTCAACCACTTTTATGAAGTACTAATCCTTTTCCTTAAGGATTAGTCATGACCTCATGACTTCACCATCCCCTAAAGGTGCTACCTCTGAATACTATCATATTGGTGATTAAATAACAACGTATAATTTTGGGAGACACATTCAGACCATAGCATTTCACCCCTGAACCTCAAAATGTATGTCCTTTTGACATGCAAAATATATTTATCCCATTCCAATAGCCCCAAAAGTCTTAACTCATTTCATCACCAACTCAAAAGTCTAAAGTCTGGAGTCTCATCTAAATCAGACATATAGAGACTCAAGGTATGATTCAACCTGAGGGAAATTTCTCTGCACCTCTGAACCTGTGAAACCAGAAAGGTTATCTACTTCCACAGTACAATGGTGAGACAGGCGTAGGATAGACATTCCCATTCCAAAAGAAAGAAATAGGAAAGCCATAATTATAATTCTTATTTTCCTCTTGCCATTGTTTTGCCATGATTATTACGATTATTATTATTTGTATTGAAGCAGAGTCTATTTAACTTGACTTTACTATATTTATTGTCTTTATAACCCAAGGCATAGGGTCAGCAGAACCTCCCAAAAGACATCTCTTTTTGTCCCTCTACTCAAGACAAGTCATTCCAAACCTTTCTTAACACATTTGGAAAGAGAATCAATAAGAAGAGTGCCTCAAGTTAACTTTCATTGCCCTCCATTTCATTCCCCTGGGCAGAAGTAATATCTTCTCTGAAATCTGAGGCAGCACTTTGTCAGGGAAACTCAAATGCTCCTTGTGTAGGACAGGGTTATTTTGTTCTTTACTCTGAGTTTGCACTCTATGAAAACTCTGTGTTCACGTCACTGGCACAGAAATTTGATTTCCTCCCTGTGAGCAGGAAAGAACTTCTCTTGGAATGAGTTTTCTTGCTTTATTTCCTACAATTAGAGCCTCTTTTCAACTTGACTTAAGGGTTTTTTGTTTCGTTTTGTTTTTCTAAACATTCAATTTCCTGGAAGTTCTAGGGATACAGTAGTAATCAAGATGAATAAGACCTCTGCCCTCATGGAGCTTATACACTAGTAACTTTAAGGGGTGCTTTCTCTCTTTCTCTAGGGTGCATTTCACTTAAATTTAAGCAAAAACTATGGGAGAAGTTTTGTAAACAGTTCCTAGATTGAAATTTTAAATTAAAAAGCCAATATTTGCTTGAAAGATGTACTAGGAAAAGAAAGTTCCAAATATATTCCATAGATAATTTTTGGAATACGGCAAATGTTATATTTTAAAATTAGTCACAGTGAGAAATGTAACTGCTTTATATAGAATATATAAAGGTATCTGCTCACCTTTCAACTGTGTTTACTGGTAAGATAAGCCAGGGAGCAAAGTACATAGAGGATCATGAATGGTTTGCAGTGATTCAACACAACTTGTTCAACGGAGACACTCATATGACCAATTTTATTAATACATAAATATAATACCTGAGCAAACTTAAAATGTGCTGCTAAGGAAAAGTAGTGACCTTGTCAGGGTTAGAGGATGCATGAGAAATACAAGCACAAAATATTAATAATAAACTGTTAAAGTTGGATACCAACTCAGAGTTCTAATCTACCTGTCCTATTGCAGAAGTTACTTCAACAGCTTCTACTTCACTGACAAAGAATATTCTAGATCCTGCTTGGCACAGCTATTGAGAGAATAAAATGTTGGGGGGAGGGGTATTATATGTGCTGCTGCCCAAGGTCCTGAAAGTTGCTTATGCTATGATATGTTTTGTTCTAATAGTCCTGGGATAAAGGTGGCTCCTGTTCAATCTTGTTTCAGTAATTTTGAACCAAATGGGAAAAGGGGAGTGATAGGAGGGACAATGGGAAAGGGAGAAGAAAAGAGAGAATAAAGGGAAGGAGGAAGGGACCTAGCCTTTAAAAAGTGTCAGAAAAAAAAATACAGTCCTTTATTTCTCAATCATGTTCGAATAATAGCAGTAACTGACAAAGAAAATGTCTTCCTTTATTTATTTATTTATTTATTTATTTATTTATTTATTTATTTATTTATTT
>NC_045440.1:132354020-132359587 GCF_002776525.5 Piliocolobus tephrosceles | reverse complement strand
TTTATTTATTTATTTATTTATTTATTTATTTATTTATTTATTTATTTTGAGGTGAAGTCTCGCTCTGTCGCCCAGGCTGGAGTGCAGTGGCCGGATCTCAGCTCACTGCAAGCTCCACCTCCCGGGTTCACGCCATTTTCCTGCCTCAGCCTCCCAAGTAGCTAGGACTACAGGTGCCCGCCACCACGCCCGGCTAGGTTTTTGTATTTTTTAGTAGAGATGGGGTTTCACCATGTTAGCCAGGATGGTCTCGATCTCCTGACCTTGGGATCCACCCGCCTCGGCCTCCCAAAGTGCTGGGATTACAGGCTTGAACCACCGCACCCGGCCATGTCTTTATTTTTGATAGAGCGGATGTGTTAGTTTGTTCAGGCTGTATAACAAAATACCATAGACTGGGTGGCTTATTCACAGCAGAACTTTTTTCTCACAGTTCTGGAACCTGGAAAGTCCAACCTCAAGGCAGTGACACATTTGGTGTCTGATGATGGCCTGCTTTCTCATAGACAGCTAGCTTCTTCTTACCGTTACCTCATATGGTGGAAGGTAAGACATTACTCTGTGGCCCCGTCCATAAGGTTGCTAATCTCATTCTCTTATAAACTAATCACCTGCCAAAGGTCCCACCTCTTCATACCATCACCTTCAGAATTAGGATTTTAAAATGTGAATTTTGGGGGAAAATGAACATTCAATCCATTGCATTTGATGATGCTACAGATTGGATTTCCTGGGAAGTAGGTTGTCAGAGTTAGAGTAGGCATAGAGAGTATTTAAGTCATGTCCTTGGAATTAATACTTGTTGATGAGAAAGAAAAAAATGTAGAATGGCAGAGGAAAAAGTCAAGCTGCAATAGAGTCTCAAAAGCCTGAGCTGACCAGATAAAATATGAAGGCACTAGAATAGCCATCCAGAGTTCTTTACAGTTGAGTGAAGCCTTTATAGTCCCACACTGTTCAGTCATTAGACCTAGGTTATCCTAAGAAGGAACACGACCTTGAGTGAAGTGAATATGACCATGAACTGAGGCAATTCATGAAAGGGCTTATTGCTGGGGCTACAAGTACTTCCCCAAAGGCATATGTGGGTGGCCAATCCCATGTGCACTACAGCGGTCACATGTCACATTGTTTCTCAAGCTATATTTATGTGTAAGCATCCTAAATCGCAAGTCAACTTATGACAGAATTGTACATCTGTTTTTGTATATACCTTTTATGTCAGGTTGAGTCAATAGTTTCCTCCTTCCAATTCCTCACCCGCCTTCCTCACATGACTAACCCCTGACTCATTTTCCATCCTATTTGTTATTTAAAAGAAGTTGCTGTGCTTCAGTATCACCTCCACATCTCTAAAATTTCCTTTTCCTCGTGCACCATCTTTGACACTTTTTCAAAGTTTTTGAGGTGACAACCATTGTCAAGTCATCTTTTATCTTATTTCCTTTCCTTTGGTTGTATTTTTTTTTTTTTTTTTTACCAAAACCCTTTATAAAAATGGTACCTGATGTTAAACTACCCATGAAAATGTCATTTCAAAGACATTTGTAATGTCTTGGAGCAGACTGTAATGTCTTGGAGAAGATTTTAGGAACTAAACAAATATTCTGGCATTGACTTGAACTGAATATATGAAGATGAGTACCAAAGAGTAAAGAGAGGAAAGAAGGGGGATCAATATAAAGATATCAAAAGAAGCAATCTAAAGATACATAATTTTAAGAATCAAGAATATTGAAAAATATTCAAGAATACTGTTTGGCAGAACAAAAGGCAAAGCAAGTCTTTGTCTGCTGTCTGTTGTTCTATCCAACAGAATCCTTTAAAATAAAGCAATCTTGAATTTATCATTCAGTCTATTCTGCAAGAAGTGACCCTCCAACATCCTCACATTATTCTCTGTCTTGAATCTGAACACCTTGCTCTGCTATATGACATTCCATCTCACAACAGGCTGCTCATTTCTAATTTTGTAACTCCTTGTCCACTTCTGGTCTCACCTCTTACTTTGAACAAGTGAATTGGCACCACTTTGCCCGGTGAAACTACAGTTTTTCTCACCATTTTATCCCTGGTGTGTAGGATGGTATCTGGGGTCAAGGAAGTGCTTAATGTGCCTGGCTGATTGGGTGGTGCCATGGGGAGTTGTTGATGAACATCTGCATGGCCTGGTCTATACTTGAGACCCTCTGCCTCAGCCTCTCCCATGGGCATGTTACTTACCAAGCCCATGTCACTCGTCCTATGAAAGCCACGCCAAAACGTTGAGCCCTCTTTCTCTCTTTACAGAGAGAGTATCATTTGCCAGGATTCTCAGTACTGGACAGCAAGCAGTTAACTCTGGGGAAGGGAATAAGGAGAAGACAATGGAGGAATGGTCTTCATTTCCAGGGGCATCTGCTTCCCAAAATGAAACATTTGGAAGTTTTTTGAGGGCTCAAGAAGGGAGCTCTAAAATGCAACATGTGAAGTGAGGTTATTTAAATTCTGATCTAACTGTGTGGCCTATCTTCATGCCTGCATTAAAATTGTTCAGACTTTGACCATCCACCCCCGTCATTTTGTTTGGATTAGCTGAGGGCTCCACTTGTGTGGTACGTTTTGATTTTGTCTGACACAGTGTTCCCATCCCATCCTCCCTCAAGTAGGTCTGGAGGAAAAAATGTACTTAGCTGAGAAGTCACAATCTCTGCTTTTTATGCTTCCAAGGAAACTTAACAGGAAATGGCTTTGCTTTGCCATATTTAGGATAGATTAGAGTACAGATTCAGGGAGTTTTCCTCAAGTTACATTTTACACAGAAACTCAAGGACAAATGCAAAGAAAGAAGTGGTCTCAGAATCCAACTCCAGGATGCTTACAGGGTCTGATTAAAGCTTTCCATCTGACAGATGAGGGAATTAATTTCTGGTAAGGGAAACGGTTTTACTCAAAGCTGCGTAATGAACTACTGATGGCTTAACAACTAGGACTAGAACCCAGGTCTCTTGTTACTCTTATGCATAAAATAGAAATTCAGCTAAAACATACTCTACCGATCCATAAAGTCATATGCTTTCATTTTTAGCTCTCATTCCAATGCAGTGACAAAAAATTGTATTTCTCAGGTTTGGTCACCTGTGTCCTCGTGTGTGTGAAGGATGGGTACAGGGAACAATGCAGAGAATATGGGCTTCTCAGGAATCATCACAGAGGGAGTTCTGTGGGGTCTACACAGAGTGAAAACAGCAAAGGTAAGATCAACTAGTTCTAGATTTGCAAGATCTTCATAGGACATTGTTCTCTGCCACCTGGAGATTGTCTTCTTTTTACTCTTTAACAAAAGTGTGAGGAGACGTGGGGCGACAGAGAAATATTCAACACAAACTAGTGTATTACATTGTTTTCATTCTAGAGGAACAATAAAACAGTCTCTACAGCAGAATGGTGAACAGTGGAAGCTTTGACAAGATGAAGCAAGCTTTATTCAGTACGCTTTTGCAGAACAGGGCATGTACCTCAACCATGCTGTAGAGAAACAGCTTTTAAGTTGGTCAGAAGGTAGGCAGGGGTGTACATTATTTTCCCCCAACTTTGTGAGGCAATAGGAGGGAAGAAATAAAGGTAGGAAAAATGAAAGGTGATAGGGTGAATTTAAGAGTGTTCTGAAATATTCTGAGTCTGTCTTGATTTCCTAACTGTGGTCCGTGGATAGGCCACGCATGCAGTCTTTGATCCATTTTAGTCGCAAAGGAAATCCTATTATAAAGAGAGATTCAGCCCCACTTTCTGGGAAGAGTGAAAACACTGGGAATTAAGTGGAGTTTCTAAGCAAAAGGAAAATCCAAAGTGTCAGAGATGACTCAGCACAGGTCATATAGCTCCTGTGTTGTAAAACAGGAGTTTTCTAATTCCTCTTCATCCTCCCAGGTATGCTGGGATACTCTGATTAAACAGCAATATCCATATTAACCACCACTTCAGTTCATTTGAGTGCATTTCAACACATGAGGAACTGTGAACGTGTTAGGTATTTTGAATGTATTATATTTGATCCCAGCAACAATCTTGAAATGCAAATATTATCAATGAATCTTCTATAGAAAAACACAACAGAGACGCAAAGTAAATTATTTAGTCCCAGGTCACATGGTCCCATGAAAGAGTAGCTGTATAGCTTAATGGTTACGAGCATGGACTCTGGAAACAGAATACCTGTGTTCAAGTCGTAGCTTTGCTGCTTGCTAGCGGGGGAAAATAGACAGCATCTAAGATGGCCGCAGTTGATCCCCATTTCCTGTTATTCATGGACTTCTTCTAAACTTTTCCTCTTGAATAACCTACTTGTAACCAACAGAATATGGCAATATAGTGGCGCTGTCATTTTGTTGAGTAAGTTACAAAAGATTGTGGTTTCTTACTAGTGGACTCTCTGTTGCTGGCTTTAATGAAACAATTTGTCATGTGGGAGAAGTCCTTGTGGCAAAAAACAGGGTACCTCCCACCAACAGCCAGTGAAGAATGAGGGCCTTCAGTCCAATGCCTGTGAGGAATTGAATTCTGCCGGCAGCTATGTGAGTTAACCTGAAAACAGATTCTTTCCCAGTCAAGCCTTCAAATGAAACCTGTTTTAGAGGATACCTTAATTACAGCCTTCTAAGGTTTGAATTTGTGCTCATGAAAACTCATGTTCAAATTTGTTCCCATATGTGGCGGTGTTAGGAGGTGGTCTAGCGGGAGGCATTTGGGTCATGGGGACAGATCTTTCATGAATAGCTTGCTGCCCTTCTCATGATAGCAAGTTAATACTCTCTTGAGAGTTAATTGTTACAAAGTCAAGACACCCTTTGGGTTTTGTCTCTTTGCACATATCTGCTTCCTCACTGACCTTCTCTGCCACGTTATGAGACGGCATGAAAGCCCTCACCAGAAGCCAGGCCCATGTCCTTGAACTTCCCGCCTGTAGAAACATAAGCTAAATAAACCTCTTTTCTTTATAAATGACCCAGTCTCAGATATTCTGTTATAGCAACACAAAAATAGACAAAGACACAACATTATGAGAAATGTTGAAGCGGAAGATCCAGGTAAGCCATGTTTTGATTGCTGCCCCACAGAAAATGTGAGATAATAAATATTATTATCTCATATATATATGAGATATATATATTATATATAATATATGAAATAATAATATATAATATATATTATATATAATATATCTCATTATAGATATCTCATATATATAATAATATAATATAGATGAGATAATTTTAGATAGATAGATAGATAGATAGATAGATAGCCTGACATTTGACAAATGCTACCTAAGTTTGAAAATAGCAAAGCTGATATTCAAACCTGAGTCTGTCTGCTGCCCAAGCCCTTTGCCCTGGCAGCAGGCTCTCATACACCATGCCAGTCCATAGGAATATTGTCTTTAAAATCTACTTTATACTTCATCTGTGATTTTGTTTCTTGTGTCTTGCTGCATCCCCAAATTTATTTTATCCCTGACTCAGTGATGGCTTCAATTCCTAAACCCATCCTTTTTTTTTTTTTTTTTTTTTTTTTTTTTTTTTTTTTTT
>NC_045440.1:132346736-132353920 GCF_002776525.5 Piliocolobus tephrosceles | reverse complement strand
TTTTTTTTTTTTTTTTTTTTTTTTTTTTTTGAGATGGAGTCTCGCTCTGTGGCCCGGGCTGGAGTGCAGTGGCCGGATCTCAGCTCACTGCAAGCTCCGCCTCCCGGGTTCACGCCTTTGAACCAAAGAGGGAATTGACTTTTCCACTTGACTACTCAGCATGTTTTCTTGGACTCCCATTCATTCTAGGCTTCCTGTGTCCTGTGCCCAGTTTAACTCATGCCTAGTATCACTGTGCCTCATTTTTGAGCTTGGAACTAAAGTTACCTGCTACATAATGGCATTTTGGTCAATAACAAGACATATATATGGGATGGTGATCTCATAAGATTATAATTACCTTTTCTATGTTTAGATATGCAAATACTTACCATTGCGTTATAATTGTCTACAGTATTCAGTATAATAACATGCTGTAGAGGTTTGTAGCCTGGGAGCATTAGGCTATACCATATAACCTAGGTGTGTGGGTAGGCCATACCCTCTAGGTTTGTGTAAGTATGCTCCATGATGTTCACACAATGGCAAAATGGCCTAATGATGCATTTCTCACAATGATTAAGTGATACATGCCTGTACCCATGGTTAAGTGATACATACCTGTACCTATGGTTAAGTAACATGTGCCTGTGTATCAGGATCTGTATGTGGTATTCTGGAAAGCCAGAAAAAACAATGACTAAGACAAGAAGATTTGTCTTCTTTCTCCGATTCTTCCTTAAAGTAACTCACTTTGTCATTTTCTGCATCTCAGTTCATCACATGTGACATGGGCATTACAATTGCTGTCTTATAGAGACACCATATGCATTAAGTATGATGTGGAAGATAGAACAGTTGACATTAATTAGGTGCCCTGGTAAATACTAATCCTGCTCTTACATTCCTTAGCTATAGCACTGCATGGTTCTAGCTGTAAGTACTTCAAGAAGAGACCATGAAAAGTACTAGAACATCCCTCTCTCTGTTATGACCCCTTCCCCATTCTTCCTTGACCTCTTTCCCAGTGGAATTAATATTTCTATTTGGGAAAAAGTTAGGCAGCTCCAGAGATAAGCCCTTCAAGTTTTCTGAATGTGCGTTGGACTTCTGGGGCAAAAAGTCAGCCTGTTTCATACTCTCTACTTCCTCCCTCCTGTCCTCATTCCATTGCTAAATCACAGGAGCCCTGCCCTTCTCTCCCATCTTTATTCCGAGTACCTCCTTGTTAAGCCTTCAAGAATATATAGACACACAGCCACCGTGTGTCACAGATATTCTAGTTTGATCAACCATATTACCATGTAGTTTTTACCCACCAGCTCCCATAAGGCTCTCTAAACCTTAGTTACTTCATCTATAAAATGAGGTCAGAAGTCCTGTTTTGGAGCATGATGATAATGTACATAAAATGCCTTACATACAAGACTCAATGTAGAACTATTATTGTCTTAAATAAAGGTCATGCAAAGCTAAATTGTTATTTATCTTTGTAAAGATTTCACTATGCATATATTGGTAAATTTAAAAATCCTTTGTCAGATTATTTATTACTCCTAAACCAGAAATTTTTCAGGATGTCAATAATATTGAGTATACGTGTGGTCACTTTAGTGTAGCCCAATGGAACACACGTGCAATGTAGACCAATCTAGGCTTCAATCTCATCTGGGCCTCATAGTAGCTCAGTTCAGTTATGCAAACTTGGCAAGCTCCTTGGCCTTGCAGACTTAAGTTTCTTCATCTGCACAATTGTTATACTGCAACACACCTTGTGAGGATTTTTAATACATGAGCTTTCTATCATATACTGGGGACTCAATATGTTAGCTCTCTTTCCCCAGCAACTTAGCCTTTCCAAGATAATCCATTTTTACTAATTGAAGATAGTGCCTTGCCTTGTTTTGTCTAGTGTGGGATTTTATGATGTTAATGTTCCTCCCTGAGTGAAACCTGCCTTAGATTAGGCAACTAATACATGACCTAAAACATGGATAACCCATCCCCCTCACCACCCACCTCCTCCTATAACTCAAAGATTTGTTTCTCATCTAGAAAAATCTTTGTTTAAAATTCAAAAGGCCAAGGCCAAGGCCAAGGGGTCTTCTGAGAGAAATCAAATCCCTTTATACTTTGCCAGAGAACTTTCCCACAAAAAGGAAATTCTACAAATACTCAGATGACATCACCGAGAAAAGGCTCTTGTTTCCCCCAGGCGCAGCCTCCCTGGAAGATGACAAGGGTTAGGAATAGAGGAACCCTGGGCCACTTGTCGGATTTGGCAAGCGGCAGCCAACAGCTGGTCTGGCTAGTTAATTAGCTCTGCACTCTGCTCCTGTCCAGTCTTTACTGGCAAAGGCAGAAGCAAGCGGCTCTGGCCTGCTTTTCTCTTTCTATTAACAAAGCCCAGTGCCATTGGATTACCTTGGCCTCCAGCCAGGGCTGCGCGCCCTTTGCCTGCCTGTGGGTTGCCATGGCAATAGTGATGTACCTTTTGCCAAGGCAGCAGCTGGTGGATGGGCAGCCCATTACCTGCCAAGCAGATCCACTAGCTCCAAAGTGCAAATTTTTCTCAGATAAGTAAAACAAATGGGGGGTCGGGTGGGGGATTTCTAGACTTAGGAAACAAGGAGGGAGGATTCTTTACACCTTTTGCTCCATCTTCCCTATTTTAATTTTCTAACAAAAGGTGATTATCCTTCTTTGTTTGTCCAGACACTCATCTGCTAAACGCATAGGCCCATCTCACGAATTTTTCTGAAGAAAGGCAATAAACAATTTATTCTTTGTCTTTGTTACAAGAAATATGCTGCCTGCCGCTAGCATCCTGAGGAAAAACACAGTGCCTTCCACACCGCAGAGCAGGGCTTCAGCAAAGGAAATGTGTCAGTCTGTTTGTTTTGCAATAGCAGAATACCAGAGACTGGGTAATTTAGTTTAAATTTTTTTTTTTCTTACAGTTATGGAGGCTGGGAAGTCCAAGGTCAAGGGGCCCTATGTGGGGACATACTTCTTGCTGTGTCATGATATGGTGGAGGGCACCACATGGCAAGAGGGCAAGAGTGTGTATACTTGTTCAGTTCTTTCTTTTTTTGTGTAAAGCCACCAGTCCCATCACAGGGAGCCACCTTAATGACATTATCTAATGCTAATTAGCTCCCAAAGACCCCATCTTCAAATGCCACCAACATATAAATTTGAAGATTATTTCCAACACGTGAAACATGGGGAACACATTCAAACCATAGAAAAGGGGTTCTAGGCAGAGGAAAGAATTTCTGGAAAGACAGGAAGGTATTGCTTACAGTGAAATTATTGTGAAAATATTGTGGAAAATATAGAGTGAGTGATGGTCCTTACCTAGGAGAAAATAACCCAGAGATTCCGGGTCCTGATTGTTAGAATACCTTATTTCATCTTAAATTTTATCCAGAAAGCATTTGTTAAATGCCAACTGTGGATACACTTAGTTTTTATGGCATTTCAAGCATCAGTTTCCTCCATTCTCCATGTGTAATCAATACTAGGACTATCTAGATCAGGTAAGATTTCAAAAGGCAGACCAAGGGAAGTGAGAAGGACATTCCAGGCAGAGAAAGTGGGTTAACATAGGGACAGAAACGGGATTGAAGTGGGGAATCGTGAATGCTTTGCCTAGCTTGAGTTTGGGAGCTTGTGTATGGAAGAGAGTAGAGTAGAGGTGTCGTCAGGGAAAGCAGGCTGCAGTTTTCATGTATTAGAGGAATATGCATTGAGAAATTTGCATTCTGTTCTCTAGGCAGTGTGGAGCTAGTAAAGTTTCTTAAGCCTGGAGTAAACTAGTAAACATAACTAGTAAACAACTAGTTATGATTTAAGATTTAAACTCACTGTGTTTTTCAGAATGGATTGGACCAAGGCAAAAGACAAATGGGGTATGGACGTGAAGGGCCTGAAATAGGGTAATAGTGGTGACAAAGAAGAGGAAGCAGGTTCAAGACCTGTATCAGCAATGACTCAGTATTACCATAATAATAGCTAATATGGTGAGAGGCCTTCTATGTCTCCATAATGATTGCTGTCTATGCATGTCCATCTTTAGCTCACACGTCAACCTCGTCGCTGTCATCATCATTATTCCCACATGGTCTCTATCTTTAAGTCCCACTTTACAGATAAGAAAATTGATTGTGAGATGTTACTGTAATTTCATAGCTGGTAGTACCAGCAAAGTGTTGTTTTGTTGTTTCAGTTAAAATAAGTCTGATTCTAGATATTTGAATCTTAATCATTTGACAACAATGTCTCCCAAATTTCATTCAGAATGAACTGAGATACACATTTCTGGGCCATTGTGTTGGTTAATATTGATTGTCAACTTGATTAGATTGAAGGATACAAAGTATTGTTCCTGAGTTGTGTCTGTGAGGGCTGTTGCCAAAGGAGATTAACATTTGAGTCAGTGGATTGGGAGAGGCAGAACCACCCTTAATCTGGGTGGGCACCATTTAATCAGCTGCCAGCATGGCTAAAACAAAGCAGGCCGAAGAACATGGAAGGACTAGACTTGCTGAGTCTTCTGGGCTCTTTCTTTTTCCCGTGCTGGATGATTCCTGCCCTCGAACATCAAACTCCAAGTTCTTCAGCTTTAGAACTCTTGGACTTACACCAGTGATTTGCCGGGGACTCTCGGGCCTTTGTCCACAGACTGAAGGCTGCACTGTTGGCTTCCCTACTTTTGAGGTTTGAGACTTGGACTGGCTTCCTTGTTCCTCAGCTTGCAGATGGCCTATTGTGGGACTTTACCTTGTGATCGTGTGAGTCGATCTCCTTAATAAACTGCCCTTCATGTACGCCTCTATCCTAGTAGTTCTGTCCCTCTAGACAACTGTGACTAATACAGCCATGCAAAACTCATAATCTGAGGCAAGGGGTGGGTTAGCAAACTTTTTCTGTAAAAGGCTAGTTAGTAAATATTTTAGGTTTTTTGGCCATGCGGCCTATTTCACAAATACTCTGCCATTGTAGCATGAAAACACCCATAGACAATACATAAACAAATGAGAGTGATTGTTTATCAATATGATAATCCTTTATTTAAAAAAGAAAAAGCAGAAACGTAACAGCAGCAGATCAGATTTAGCCTGTGGGTTATAGTATGACACCCCTGATCTAAAGTTAAAAGTATAGGAAGGAGGTCTTCTTTGGATGTAAAAATGGTACAGCTAATGTGGTGGATTAATGAACTAGATATGGAGGAATCCTGTAGTTTGAGAGAGAAATTTATGTATAAAACACCCTTAGATTTCA
Organism: Piliocolobus tephrosceles; assembly: GCF_002776525.5. Taxonomy (NCBI): domain Eukaryota; kingdom Metazoa; phylum Chordata; class Mammalia; order Primates; family Cercopithecidae; genus Piliocolobus; species Piliocolobus tephrosceles. The sequence goes on along the minus strand of NC_045440.1, from coordinate 132,348,652 downwards.
TCTAGTCCAAGGGTTGTAAGCCTAAACAGATTGACTAGAGACCAACAATATTAGGGAAGGACTGGGAATGATGAGCTTTGGGGCTTATCTCTTAAAGAAAATTGAGTTAACTTTGAAGACATCATCACCAATATGCCTTTTGCTTTCCTAGCAAAATCAGTGGAGTAAAGCTTAACAAAAGTTCTTGGCTGAAGTTCTATAGCAGTTGAAATTAAAGCACATTATAGGGGACTCCATGATAGCATGGAGCCTTCAGAGGATCCGTAAGTGTCCTGAGATTATTGGCAGAATCGTTTGGAGATGTGTGTGCATATGATCATTCCTCCCACATTGTCCCCTACCTGCAGATAAATAGTACAACTCAGTGGTTGAAGACGCTAGTGTTGCACTGAGATAAGCCGAGGTGCAAACGTGGTATCTCTCAGTTATTAACTTTGCTACAGAGAGCTGGCTTAACCTCTCTTAGTTTACTTATCTATAAAATGGGACAAAAATACTAACATTTGTGTGTAAGGGGGATGATGTTCTGAGGATTGAATAATGTAAGCCATTATGGTGTAAATTAGATATAAATCATTACATACAGAGCCCCTTAAGTAGGATTAAAAAAAAAAAAAAGACAGAGTCTAGCTCTCCCAGAAAGAGGGTAGTGGGGTGGTTAAACTTATGGTCTCTGGAGATAGAAATCTATATCTCATTTTTTTCATTTGCAACAAAATAAATAAATAAAAAATAAACATGGGTAAACACAGAATTCACTTCATTGGGGGAGGTTGTGAGAATAAAATGAGATGGTGTTTATGAAGAGTTTAAAGAATGCTTGACATATAGTAGGTACTCTTTGAGTTAATAATTTATACAGGTGGGTAAACTGAGCCCTAAGACACCATGTGACTTGCCCCAAATCACAATACTTCTTAGAAATTTTCTAATTTTGGAAGTAAGAGAATAGTAGAAAGTGTAATTCCAAAATATGGCTTTTGTTTCTACATAAAATCGAAGAGGAAAATGTGTTATGAATAATAAACATTTCTACAGTGCTTACTTGATGCCACTGATATTCTAAGTGCTTTGCATTTACCTTTCATTCATCCTCTCAACAACCCTATAAGGTGGCGCCGTCTTCTATTTTCTTTCTTTATCGTTTTTGAGACAGAGTCTCACTCTGTTTCCCAGGCTGGAGTGCAGCGGCATGATCTCGCCTCACTGCAACCTCTGCTGCCCAGATTAAAGAGTTTCTTGGGCCTCAAACTCACGAGTAGCTGGGATTACAGATGCATGCCACCATGCCTGGCTAATTTTTATATTTATAGTAGAGATGAGGTTTCACCACGCTGGCCAGGCTGGTCTCACTCCTGGCCTTATGTGATCCACCTGCCTTGGCCTCCCAAAGTGTGGTGATTACAGGCATGAGCCACTACGTCTGGTTGATTTTTTCATCTGAAGAAATCAAAGCACAAAAAAGTTAAAATACATTTTCAGGGTAACTTGGTAGTAAATGGTAGGGTTAGATTTGAACACAGGCACTTTGCTGAGCTGCCCTTCCTATAACGTTACTAATTTCAGGCAGAAGAATAGTAGAGGGTAATGAGAAAGGGCTGTTGTGAAAGCATAGGTATATCGCGTCACCATAGATTTGAGAACACAAGGACAGAACTCCAAACTCCTAATCAGAAGGCTTCAGAGTATGAGATGTGTCTGATTCAATAAGGTTGTTCAATCATTAGGTGTTTGCGTAAGGTCCACCTCCTCAATGAAGGCTGAACTACACATCCTTCTTCGTCTCTGGGAAATTGTTCTTTTCCTGTTGTGTGTTCCCATGGTTCCCTCATCCAGACTTCTGTTGTAGCCTCTGTAGCACATTAAGTGTGTTGGATTTTTTCTTGTATATTTGTTTGAGTTCTTTGTAGATTCTG
>NC_045440.1:132346027-132346636 GCF_002776525.5 Piliocolobus tephrosceles | reverse complement strand
AATTAGCCCTTTGTCAGATGAGTAGATTGCAAAAATTTTCTCCCATTCTGTAGGTTGCCTGTTCACTCTGATGGTAGTTTCTTTTGCTGTGCAGAAGCTCTTTAGTTTAATGAGATCCCATTTGTCAATTTTGGCTTTTGCTGCCGTTGCTTTTGGTGTTTTAGACATGAAGTCCTTGCCCATGCCTATGTCCTGAATGGTACTACCTAGATTTTCTTCTAGGGTTTTTATGGTATTAGGTCTAACATTTAAGTCTCTAATCCATCTTGAATTAATCTTCGTATAAGGAGTAAGGAAAGGATCCAGTTTCAGCTTTCTACTTATGGCTAGCCAATTCTCCCAGCACCATTTATTAAATAGGGAATCCTTTCCCCATTTCTTGTTTTTGTCAGGTTTGTCAAAGATCAGATGGTTGTAGATGTGTGGCATTATTTCTGAAGGCTCCGTTCTGTTCCATTGGTCTATATCTCTGTTTTGGTACCAGTACCATGCTGTTTTGGTTACTGTAGCCTTGCAGTATAGTTTGAAGTCAGGTAGCGTGACGCCTCCGGCTTTGTCCTTTTGACTTAGGATTGTCTTGGCAATGCGGGCTCTTTTTTGGTTCCATAT
>NC_045440.1:132272159-132345927 GCF_002776525.5 Piliocolobus tephrosceles | reverse complement strand
GCCATCAGAGAAATGCAAATCAAAACCACAATGAGATACCATCTCACACCAGTTAGAATGGCAATCATTAAAAAATCAGGAAACAACAGGTGTTGGAGAGGATGTGGAGAAATAGGAACACTTTTACACTGTTGGTGGGATTGTAAACTAGTTCAACCATTATGGAAAACAGTATGGCGATTCCTCAAGGATCTAGAACTAGATGTACCATATGACCCAGCCATCCCACTACTGGGTATATACCCAAAGGATTATAAATCATGCTGCTATAAAGACGCATGCACACATATGTTTATTGTGGCACTATTCACAATAGCAAAGACTTGGAATCAACCCAAATGTCCATCTGTGACAGACTGGATTAAGAAAATGTGGCACATATACACCATGGAATACTATGCAGCCACAAAAAAGGATGAGTTTGCGTCCTTTGTAGGGACATGGATGCAGCTGGAAACCATCATTCTTAGCAAACTATCACAAGAAGAGAAAACCAAACACCGCATGTTCTCACTCATAGGTGGGAACTGAACAATGAGCTCACTTGGACTCGGGAAGGGGAACATCACACAATGGGGCCTATCATGGGGAGGGGGGAGGGGGGAGGGATTGCACTGGGGAGTTATACCTGATATAAATGATGAATTGATGGGTGCTGACGAGTTGATGGGTGCAGCACACCAACATGGCACATGTATACATATGTAACAAACCTGCACGTTATGCACATGTACCCTAGAACTTAAAGTATAATTAAAAAAAAAAAAAAAAAAAGAAAGAAATTCAACAAAGAAGAAGAAAAAAAAAAAAAGTGTGTTGGATTACCTTCTCTCTATCTTACTTGTAAGTCCTTGAAGATGATGGCTCTGTCTTATCCATGTTTGCATTCTCTGGACATAGCACAATGCCTGGCACAGTAAAGCACCCGATTCATTTTTACCAACTACATAAAACAATCCACAAAGAAATGTATGAGAGACAGAAAGGGGTGGGTTCAGAGGTCATGCTAAGAGTTGAGGAAAAATCAGGACTTTGTGGTAATGAACTCCCCAGCAGCCTAATGAAGCTATTGCGTGACTCCCATCCCAGCTGGATGTTAAAATGAAAGCGACATGAAACCGTGTTCTGCTAAGAATAACACCTACAAGATAGCAATGTTTGAAATAAGCCTGTCTCTGGAAACGTTCCTGAGCCTTGTAATTTTACTTTTATAGTCATGGCCCCAGCATGTTTGACTTTTCAAATCCCCTTACTGAGATCCAAGGGTCTGTTTATAAAAGCCGTATCTTAAACTTGTTCCTCTGTGATGTACAAGTGGGATTTGTACTCCTCTGTATAAACTGGTCTCCTGGAGCGACACTGCATTCTCTCCTTGTTGGGTTTCTCTATTTGATGGAATGGGAAGAGAAAGCAAACAGCATCATATAGAGGTGGTTATAAATGTCTCTCACGAACCAAACCGTCTAACAATAACAATAAGAACAGTAATAATAATAGTCCCAAACCACTGTCTCCCAGAGCAAATGAGAGCTTAATAGGAAAAATGAGATGAGCACCAGAAGAGAAATAGAACAGTTTATGTGCGATGTTCTAGGCAGCAGACAGGAGCCAGGGACATTGGAAACAGGGCTGAAAAACAAAGAAACAGTTTATAACACAAAATAAAACTATTCAGGACTTATTTCAGGATTCAGGAAGAGCTACCAGGACATCAAGTTTACTGGATTCCAATGTGGTTTGGTTAAGATATTTAGGACCAAACCACAGCTCTGTTATCACAAATACATGATGGTGGCTTTACACTGTGTCAGCTTGGCTCAGCTGAACTACATTTCCCAGAATTCCTTTGCCAGCATGTTTCTGGACAGTGTGGGCCACAACAGAGATTCTTGAGCAATATTTTAATGGTACCAACACCATTTTGTAGATGACAAAGGATGTCACTTACCTGTTTGCTCACTTTGTCAGCATGGGGCAATAGTTGGACTGGAAGCTGCTCCAGCTTCCTCAGGTTTCTTTTTCAACTTCTCCGTCTCCTGGACCAGAGGTGTATGGTTAGCCCTGCGATGAAAGTGCCAACATCTCCTATAGGGCACCCACATCCTCAAGGACAGAGGCAGCAAGAACTGAAACACTTTTCGGCCCATCCTTGTGGGTTCCAGCTTGCCCTTGTTTCCCCTGCTTTAATCCATCTTCTCTCCCTAATGGGCTTCAGGGTGCAGCATTGGATGAAAAAATAAGAATCTTATAGAAACTCCTTCACCAGCCCCACAATTGTGCAAGCTCAAATCCCTGTAATGAATCCCTTATTATATATGTATTTATATTACTTACAATTTTGCATTTCTGATTGGACACTGATACATCTTCAAGAAAATGGAAAGTTCATACACTTTGAGCCAGAGCAATGGACCTGCGTTCAAATCCTACTCTTGTCACTCCTTATTTTTACCCTTTCATATAGATTCTTTATCTTGATGGTTCTAGAACTTCTTATGCATAACATGGAGATAATGCCTACTTTACAGGGTTGTTTTAAAGAAAATAAATATGCAAAGTACCTAGCTTATAGTAGTGACCCATTATGATGGGAGGATACTTTGTTCTCTAATGACTTAAGGTAGCTTCTCTTTTCTCCAGTCCATCAAAATAAGCTTTATTAGGACAAATGGTACTGGATACATGTTCCTTGGTTAATTTGTGATGAGTTGTTACAGCTGCCCACTTCCGGAAAGTAATGCAGATGAGGCTGGTTTGACTCAAGCCATGCTTGCTTCCTACAAAGTGAGTCACTGCAGACCATTTCCTCTTCACTGCAGGGGGATACATGTCTCACTCAGAATGAGCTGAGCACATGTGGCACAGATTCTAATCCCCAAACGTTTCCATATGGCCCCTGGCTGTGGATTCCCCAGCTCTGACTCGCCCATCCCTCCTTGCCTGTCTTGGTTATCAGAGTAGTGTGGGCCAAAGTTGCTGAAAAAGATGATGAGGGCCTTGCTAGTCAGCTTAATGAGTCTGACGAGCCCCTAGCTGAGTCCACCAGTGACCTCTCAGTATTCAGACAGCCAAGGGTATCAGTGTCCTGACCCTGGGAGCTGTCTTTGGATGCAGACAGCCTTCTTTAGCTTAATGATGGGTATTATCGAAACTAGATTCCCAATGACAAGTCCAAAAATCTCCCTTATATTTATTTAACAAGGAAGAAGGTATAGAGAATTAGTCCAGGGAACAGCAAATATCTAACCTTAACAGGTTAACTCACTGCAGAAGCAATTGGAAGTAATAAAAGAAGCACTGGGTTGAGAATAAGAAAATGGAGATTCCATTCCATATCTATATTGCTTATATGACTAAGGGAATTGTAGAAAGCCGCTAGGGCTCAGTTTTCTCTTCTGTTACCAGCTCAAAGGTCCTTCAACATGGGTTAATAAAGAAGACTATGTTATCAAACAATAAATACTTTTGAATATTTATTATTTGTCAAGTACTTTGCAAAATTCTGCAGAATAAACAAAAAAGACATGATTTCTATCTTCAGGAGAGGGTCAAATATTGAACATTTAAAAAGTTATTACAGGCCAGGCGTGGTGGCTCACGCCTGTAATCACAGCACTTTGGGAGGCCGAGGTGGGTGGATCGCAAGGTCAGGAGATTGAGACCATCCTGGCTAACACGGTGAAATCCCATCCCTACTAAAAATGCAAAAAAATTAGCTGGGTGTGGTGGCGGGCACTTGTAGTCCCAGCTACTCAGGAGGATGAGGCAGGAGAATTGCTTGAACCCGGGAGGCAGAGTTTGCAGTGAGCCGAGATCACACCACTGCACTCCAGTCTGGGCAACAGAGTGAGACTCCATCTCAAAAACAAAACAAAACAAAAAACAGTTATTACATAACAAGACAATAAATGAAAAAGTGTCAAAGGCAGAATGTGATTGATTGCTGTGTGACTTGTACAAAAGGAGTGTTTCAAAAAATCAGAAATTGAAACAAAAAGCAAGGGAACTGTGAACTAATTGAAGATATGTTTGTTTTTGATGAAGTATAGGATCTGGAGAAGTTAAAAAATGAGAAAAGAGAGAAACAGGCAAAGGATTAGATTCTCTGCTCAAACTAGACAACTGGTCATGACACAAGATTCTGGCATCTCAGTCCTCAGTTTTCTTACCTACCACAGGGAGTTATCAGGTTAATCTTAGAGGGAATCAGCTTGAGTATCTAATTAGGTGATACTCCCTACTGCTTTGAACATTGTACAAATGGAAGCCACTGCTTATCAGCCAAATGGCTTTGTTAAACACTATCAATAGGTACACAGAGACCTTGGCAAGCAGGGGGAAAGGAACCAAAATAAGCATAAGCTATAGGATTGTCCCTAAGAAAGTTAACAAGCCTGTTGGGAAGATGTGGTTTTTAGTCAAGGAACTATTTCAACCGTAGTCCTTGAAACTGTTATGTAGACTCATTGTGAATCTACTAAACTGAAGTAAAATGAAAGTAGGTAATCTGGCTTGAGCTACTGATCCAATATAGAATCAGAGCATTTCTACTCAAATCCTCACTCCCCACCACCCTGGAATAGTGCAACACTGAAAATTTATGCAAGGAGAGGAAAATGTGTGAAAATTTCCACCACAGTCTCTTTTCTCACGAAGCCAAGAACTTGGTGTCTTTTTTGCAAATTTGCAAAATGACAAAATGACTTCTCAGGCTGTTGGGAACAGATTGTCCCTTTGGCCCAAGTGAAAGGGGGGTGAGGGGCTAACTGCTGAGTAAGAAACATGTGTGACGCACTGATATGATATTTTTATTTAAACTTTAGTGGTTTGAATAGGATGACTAAGGCTTTTCATAAAATTATTATTTTGGCCTCGCAAATTTGCAAATCTGTTTTCAGTCAAGTCAATCTTTGTCTTGCAGGGCAATATTTCAACAGGGGAAACTGGTATGGTTGACCTAGATGTGGGCATCTCAGCATCCTTCCCTTCATGGGGTCTTAGTAAGGTGCATTATTGGGCCTGACTCCCACAGGTAACTGACTTATATTTTCTAACTTGTCAAGAGACTGTCTTTTGACATTTTAGAGTACAGAAAGATATTATAGATTGTATCCATATTCTGGCCAGCTGGCACAAATAACAATATCATGATCACTTATCATGGTTCCTTAATTTGAAAAATTGTTTTGGTTTAAAAAGAGCTTTCATATTCATTATCTTAATGACATTCATTTCATTTCCTACTTTACCTAATGCTACCTGGCAACATTGTCCAGGTCTGACTTCTCTAACGGATGTCTGCTGAGGGTAGCGGTATGTGTTGTCCATCTTGGTTTCTACCACAGTGCCAGGAGCTTGTTTTGCAAACAGTGAGCATGTCTTACCAGTGATTTTCCAAAGCTATTTTGACTCCCTGAAAACAACCTTGTAGGTTAGGTGAGGCCAGAAATGTTGCCATTTAATTAACCAAGGCTAAAAGAGGCAATAGGCCTTGTCTAAGGATCAGCTCATCATTTCCTCCTTTTTATCCAGGCTGATAATTCATAGATGCCTTTGTTTCACTCAACATCCCTGTCTTCCCCTGGGTAATGCGTGGTTATTCCAAGATTCATATCAGAATATTTCTGCTCTAAAATAATACTATGATATGAGACCTTGACATACTCTCTTCTGTCTTCTCTCAAAGTAATTCTGATGATGTATAGAGACAAAAACTCATTGAAAAGCCCCTAATACAGAACTCTGAAATTCTTGCAAGAAATTGAAGGAAATTTCACTTGCTGCATGATACCGTTTGCCTCCTTTTCCCCACCCAAATCTCATGTTGAATTGTAATCCCTGATTTTGGAGGTGGTGCCTGGTGAGAGGTGATCGAATCATGAAGATGGTTTCTAATGGTTTAGCATCATCCCCCTAGTGCTGTCTCATGATAGAGGTCTCACAAGATCTGGTTGTTTAAAAGTATGTAGCACCTCCCTCTTCGTTCTCTTCTTCCTGCTCCAGCCATGTAGGACATGCTGGCTTCCCCTTCAACTTCCACCGTGATTGTAATTTTCTCGAGGCCTCCCAAGTCATTCTTCCTGTACAGCCTGTGGAACCATGATCCAGTTAAACCTCTTTTCTTTATAAATTACCCAGTCTGAGGTATTTCTGTACAGCAGTGGGGGAACAAACTAATACACTGCAAAGCTTCAGCAATTCAACAAAGAATCACAATTTATGGCTGTTGTGTTCACATTGCTCTTTGAAACGAGATAGGTCCACTGGTTAAAAAAAGAGGTAAGAAAATGCTTTGTCACATCCTACTCATGTATATAGCTATTTTTTTTTTTTGTCATAGACTCAGAGTTTGGGTCCACCAGAAAAGAAAGTTATTTTTCAACTGAATAGGTCCAGCTTATTGAAAGGTAAGATATTGTATCTCATCCAAGGATCTTTTCCAACAATAAAATATGCATACATGCATATACACACACATACAGTACCCCCCACACCTACACACACTGTATATAAATATTTTTTCAAATTCTTTTAAAGTTTTCTATCATTTGGAGCTTCAATTTTCAAATCATCTGGAATACATATTTTAATACGGCATGAATTTGAGATTTATTTTTTTTAAAAATGGACTGCTCACTGTCCCTGTTTTATTTTTGAAAAGGCTGTTACACCTATTAATTTGTAATGTCACCTCAAGAACTTCTTCATGTGCAGGTGTCTGTCTCTGGGCAATGTATTCAGTTCTACTGATGTTATAATTAACAGTTTTAATTAATGTGACTTAAAAATAAGTCTTGATACCTGCTAGGGGAAGTATAACATCCTTGTTCTTTGGCAGAATTTTCTTAGCAGAACTCCTGGGCACTCCCTTCCTCATTTATGTAATAGTTTAGCACCTGTCTCATACATTTTTTCTCCATTACTACTGCTGTCATCCTTATTGGTGATTTTCATATTCTTGTACATGGATCTATCTGGTAGCCCATCTTCTTTTCCTGATCTTATTCTCCTTGCCACCTACACCTATCCAAACCTATGGTCATGACTTAGATCTGACTATTACTTATAATTATTCCCTTTACAAAAGAAAACACTCTCAGCTTCTATTATCTCCTTTTTCTGATGGATACCTCCTGTCTTTTCAGCTCTAACTCTCTAGTACTCCTAGAGAGTACTTTCTAAAATGCCTGCACCTCACTGGGAACTCTAATGCATGGTGCAGGTGACAACTGATATTAGACCAATATTCTGGCATTATAATCACATGCTTTCTTTTCTCTTGCCAGGGTACTTGAGTTAGTTTCCTATTGCTGGCATAATAAATTGCTACAAATTTAGTGGCTTAATACAATACAAGTTTATGATCTAATGGTTTTGTAGTTCAGAAATTTAAAAATACATGGGTTTCACAAGCTAAATTCAAGGTGTCAGCGGGACTATGTTCCTTTTTGGAGGTTCTATGGGAGAATCCATTTCCTTCACTTTTCCAGTTTCTAGAGACTGCCTGCATTGATGCATTCCTTCCATCTTCAAAGTTAGCGATGAGTGATCAAGCCTTTCTCATATCACGTAACTCTGACACCAACACTGTTCTGTTTCTGTCTCCCACTTATAAGCATCTTTGTGATCCTTGTGATTACGTTGAACCAAGTCAGATAACAGAGGATAATCTCCTCCATTTCTGGGCAGCTGATTGACAAATCAGTTTCATCTGCAACCTTAATTCTGCCTTGTTACATAACCTAATAGAATCACAGATTCCTGAAGATAGGACATGGACATCCTAATGGGGCCATTATTCTGCTTACCACAGTATTCAAATGGCAAGCCCTCACCTTGGTGAAATAATCTTGCTCATATTCTGGCCCCATACTTCGGGAGCTGAACATGACAGAACATAACATTCACCGCATGAGAAGAAACCTCAGGTGTTCCTCTGTAATTCTAAATTAACTCATTTAAATGCCACCTTTTCATTCACTCTCCATTCTCAGCAGCACTCAACTACTTTATTCTGTTTTTGTGACTGAGAAAATTGAACCAATTAGAAGAGAATGTCCCAGTCCTTTCATTAACATATTTACCATCTTCGCACTAATGCATCTAAGCACTCTGTTTCTCTTATGTTAAAATAGATGAACAGCCCTTGCTCCAATTGAGACCAGCTCCTAGACTTGTGAACTAGATTTTATGCTTTTTTGCCTACACAGGTCTTTGTAGTTTCACTTTATCTCCTTTCCTTGTATCTTTAATTTTTTTCCTTCTTAAATGAATTTTTCCCATTAGGATACAAATATGCTATTATATCTTCCCAAGTAAAATAGACAGCAATGACCTAAAGCTCCCTTTAGACACATCTTACTCAAGATACTGCTCCTTTTCACAAAATTCTTGTGTATACTTTTGGTTTTCACTTCTCCTATTATCTCTTACACTCATTCCTATTAGGTTTTCATTACCCGGACTCCATTTTATTCACTCTTATCAAGGTAGGCAATGACTTCTATATCCCAAGATCTAATGGTCAATTCTTAGTCTGCATCTTCTTCATCCTTTTTGCAGCATTGACAGTGAAGTTCTAAGATTCTGCATCCCCCGGTTTTCTTTCTGCTTCATTGCCAGTCTTCTACACTCAATTTTTTCTTCTCACTTTCTCAATTTCTAAGCACTGAAAGACTCCAAGGTTCAGTTTTCAGACCTCCTCCTCATATAAGTCCATGATTTTTAAACACTATCTATCAAATTGATAACTCCCAAATTTACTCTTCCAGCTCTGATCTCTCTAGGAGTTTGAATTCCGATATTTAACTTGCAACTGAGCATTTTTACTTGGATGCCTATCAAAGACTACTTATTATTTTATCCCAAACTAAACTTTTCATGCCCCACACTGAAAGGTGCTCCCCTCCTATGTTATTTTCAAATTCATCATCAAATAGCTATACCCATTGGCTCTAACTTTTAACTACAACCCAAGACTAACCTTTTCTCACCGTCTCCTGTGATATCTCCCTAGCCTACTCCATAACCAGTCATTTTTTGCTGGACCAAAGCAATAGTTTTTCATCTAGTCTCTCTTTTCTACTCTTATCTGGTAAAGTCCATTCCATTTTTTATTGTAACAAACCAAGTAATCCATTAACATTTTTATCTGTTCATGCCACTTTTCTGCTCAAAATCTTTTATTAGCTTTCCTGCATGCTTAGATAGAATCCATATCTCACCATGACCTGTAAGTTCCTTCATGATATGTCCAACCTCACTTCCTCGTACCTGTTCCCTTGCTCACCCTATCCAATCACTCTGGCTTCATTAGTCTTTAAATGTGCCAAACAAATTTTAACTTTAGGGACTTTGTTTTCGGTTTTCTTATTCCAGGAATTATCTTCTCTCACATACTGTCATAGACTTGTCCTTCACTCCATCTAAGACTTTATCTACATGTCTTCTCTTTAGAGGATATTTCTGATATTCCAGTCTGAAATACATTCCCAGTCACTATCTTTTCCCTCACTCCTGATGTACTTTTCTTCAAGACCTTTTTCTAAAATATCCAACATAGTAAACATTTGTTAGTTTGTTTGTTTTCTGAATCTCCCACTAAAGTCAAAGCTATGAGAGAGGAAAGATTTTGGATTTTTGGTTTATCCCTGTATTCTGAGAGCCTAGAGGAGTAACTAGAACTACAAGAAGTTCTCTTTAGTTATTTGTTGATTGAATTGACTAAATAAATATATTTTGTTGAACTTTTAAATCTATACATAGTATAGCTCTTCACTTCTGTCCTTTTACAAATTTAAATAATGTTCTGAAACCTATAGTGATTTTCAGCAATAGAGTTCTTAGACCTAAAGTGCTTTCGAATAGTGAGAAAGAGAGTAAGGAAAAGAGGGTAGGGGAAGAGGGAGATGGAAAGTGAGAGGGAGAGGGAAAGAGAAAGAGAAAGGAAAAGAGAGAGAGAGAGAGAGAAACTCTTTACTTCTTACATCTCAGACAACTAGGACTCTTAGTACTCTGCCATTTTGGAGTATATCATGTGAATTTATTTTCTGGAATATTCATACTTTGTTCCAGATCAACTAAAAACAATTGTGGGTAGAGGTATAGGTATCAGTTATATTTTAAAGTTTCACAGATGATTTCAATATTCAGCCAAGGTTGAAAACCATTTTTCTAAATGCTAAGAACCAAGGATGAAGTTATAAACTGTGCAGTTATGGCCTAGCTTCCTCTGAGGCAGTCACTCTCCAACTACCACCATTCTTTTCTCTATCTTGCTTGTGGCTCTCACAGCACTATGCTCTCATTATACTCTTGAGCTTTACTTGCTACTCCCTTTGGGATCTCTGTCTCCCCTTCCTTTTCCAACTCTCATTTGTCCTTCTAGACTCTCCTCAGAATCCTCAAAACTTCCTCAAGTTTCTTCTCAAGGCTTGTAAGAGAATGTCTTCCTCTGGACCCTTCAGCATTCTATCCTTTCTTCCACCATCGCGTTAGCTAAACACTTTTAGTTTTGATCAGACTGAATGCTCTTTGAGGTCAGAGACCATATTATATCTGTCTATGACTTCTCAGCTTCTACAACAATGCTCAGTGAATGTTGGACTGGTAAACTGAAATAATGAGGCTATTTGAGGTAAGAACTGACTGGCTTTGCCATAGCTTTGAGACAGAGTTTAGTACGACTTGTCATAGCCAGCAGAGAGTAACTTGTGATCACCAGTGCATGAATGTTAGGACTCACCTCTCAGGACACGGTGGTACCACTCTGAGCAAAAAATATATGAGACTTTCTATTGAGAAGGAGACAGTCCAGTATATAGAATTGTCAGAAATGTATGTTTGATGCTATGTGGTCTGATTTCCCCAATTTAATTTTTTCTTAGATCTCACTATACTTAAGATTTTCATCATGAAAAAGATGTCTATAAATTGTGTTCCAAAAGACCATCAGTGGTTGGCTTGGAATTCAGTTTTTTAAGCACAATTTTTAAGCACAATTAACAAAAGAACAGAGACATTCCTCTGAGACTTCTGCTACAGTTTGAATGTGTCTCCCAAATTTTGTGTTGAAAACTTAATCCCCAAATTAATACGATGATGGAATCTGGAGATGGAGCTTTTGGGAGGTAATTAAGATTAAATGAGGTCATCAGGGTATGCCCCCATTTATGGTATTTGTGGCTTTATAAAGAGTAAAAGAGAGACCTGAGCTAGCATGCTTATCCTGTCTCATCAGGGAATGCCTTCTACAATTTCGTGACATAGCAGAAGGTCCTCACCGGATGCCACTGCCATGCTTTTGGGCTTCCCAGATTCTAGAACCATGAGCTAAATAAACCTCTATTATTTATAAATTACCCAACCTGTGGTATTCTGTTATAGCAATGGAAAATGGACTAAGACACCTTTCTTGATCAAATATTTTCAAGTTGCTTGGTCAGGAAAAGCAAAAATTGACACCAATATTCCATTATTTTATATTTTAGATAGTTGCCTAAGTAAGGTTGTCTTCACTGACTGTTTAACATATTATATTTTTTATTTCATGGTGTGACTCTGTCATTCTCAGCTAATATTTTTGGCTCTCTTTACTAATTTATGAGGTTAAAACAGTTCATATATTATTATAGATAGCTATCCGGACAAAGGTAGACATAGACAGATAATGGAGCAAAGATTCTGCAGCCAAATGTGGACAGACAAGGAAAGAAGCTTATTCCTGGCACAGTATGACAAATGCACAGCCAAGTGCAGATCTACAGTGATCCCTATTGAACTCAAATCAGATGGGAAGTGATGCTATTACTGTAAAATTAAGTCATGTCTGGTCATTTTTACATTAAAACAAAAATGACAATAGGAGAGATGATCAATAATGATATGAACAACAATAATAATAGCAGTAAGCTATGGAATATCATCCATTTTGAACTCACTGTTCTATAATGTGAAGGGCTTCCTAAACTTTCTTGAAGAATTAGTTAAAATAATAAAAAAATATAGAACTAGTGCAGGTTTTTTATATTGTTGAAGGAAATGTTTAGTGAAAAGAAGGAAATTCTTCATGGTGACTATAGACTTTACAAGTGTTTAATGTTGGGTGCAAAGAGCAGAAATGACGCCATTGGACTCAGGCAGAGTAGGATACTTTCTGGTAAGGCAGTGGTTATAAACTGGGACCATTTTACCCCTAAGGGACATTGGGCAGTGTCTAGAGTATTTTTGGTTGTCACAAGCTGGGGAAGGGGCACTACTGGCATCTACTAAGTAAAGGTCATGGATACTGCTAAACATCCAACAATACACTAGACAGTCGCCACAACAAAGAGTTATCTGAACCAAAACTTTAATAGCATTGAAGCTAAGAAACTCTTCTTGTAAGGCAAACTCAGTTAAAATTCTGGCTCCAACACATGATAGCTGTGTGGCTTTGGAAAATTGTTCTTGCCTACCTATGCCTTAGTTTTCTCATATGTAAAATGAAAATATTCTAGCTTGTGGAGTTTTCAGCAGGTTTAAATAAGGTAATTTGTGGAAAGTTTTTCTCACATTGTCTTACATATAATAAATATGTAAGGAGGCTGATGTATGACTATTGAAATATTGTAGCTGGATTCAGAGGTTAATTCCTTCTTCCACCCCAGAAGGAAGTTTCAGCAATCCTGATAAATGTTTTTGTTTTTGTTTTTAACTTATTGCCTGATTCCTCTGAAAGCCCCAAACCATTGTAAAATAGCTCTAGTTGTTAGATATTGCTCTCTAATATTATACCTAAGCTTCCTACCTGAAATTTGAACTCATTTGTTTTAGGAGTTTCCTCTGGAACAAAACACAAGTTCATTACATGTTCACATGGCAGTCCTTCAAATTCCAGCAAGCTACATGACTTGAGACAAGAAAGTAAAGTTTTCTGGGCATTATCTGCAAAATGGGAATAAAAATACTTACCTTAGGGATTTCTTATAGTAATATCATGAGCTAATGTAGGTTGCAGGATCAAGCATAATGCTTCACAATTTGAAGTCTTAGATGTGTTTGCTTCTTTTTTTTTTTTTTTTTTTTTTTTTTTTTTTGCTATTGCCCCTTTAGACACAGCCAAACTGTATCAGGCAGTAAAATGGAAGTCAAAAAGCATCACTGGATTTAGTCACAACTAGTAGTTGACTTGATCCAAGTGGCTAGAATGAAGGAAGGCCTTCATATAATTAGGTTTTAAAAAATTAAACAGTATGATCAGGCCAAGTGGAGTGGCTAATGGCTTACACCTGCAATCCCAGCACTTTGGGAGGTTGAGGTGGGCAGATCACTTGAGGTCAGGAGTTTGAGACCAGCCTGGCCAACATGGTGAAACCCTGTCTCTCCTAAAAATATAAAAATTAGCTGGGTGTACTGGCAGGCACCTGTAATCCCATCTACCTGGGCGACTGATGCAGAAGAATCACTTGAACCCAGGGGGCAGAGGTTGCAGTGAGCTGAGATCATGCCACTGCACTCCAGCTTGGGCAACAGAGCAAGACTCCAACTCAAAACAAACAAATAAACAACTGCCCTAGGGTCATTTATTGTATATATATGGTCCTTTGATCTTATAGAAAGGGAACTGCAGCAAACGGTGGTGGCAGGAAAATAAGTACTCAACAAATATGAAGACTCATTGCAGCTTATAGAAATGAAATTTCACAAAAGAATTATTTTTATTTTGCATCAAGTTGTCCTGTGAGATATTTTGAAAATAGATCTTCTCAAGTGCTCACTGGATTCATCAACCCACAATGACTGAGCCAATATAATGCTTCAGAGACTTTATGTGACTGGAGAGATGGTAAAGAAGGGTTCATCTCTGCCCGGAATATAAGGGAAGGCGGACACTGGATGAATCACGGCAATGTGACACAGTCAGTTCTCCAGTGGAAAGAGCATGCAAGACTTCTGAAAGCTTCAGTGCATCCAATCTCCAGGGTGTGATGCGTTGATGTGTGTTTTCTTTTCTAGGATAGGAGAAAATAGTCATCAGATCCTACTTGCTCATAGCTAAACATTTGATATTGTTAATGTGTTTTGACAAATCCAAAAGCTCATTTTAATTTCTTTAGGATTTGTAGTGGTTAAGTCTATGCTTAGTCTAAGTCTACAGCAGAGTCTACTCGGCTAGTTTTTAAATCTGATATTGTGCTACAGGGAATTCTCAGTGAAGACTGTTTTTGCTTTCAACCTTTCTGCCAATCCTAGGGAGCAACCAGCACCAGCAACTCAAGCCACTTTGAGGACATAATGAATGTTCCTGCCAAGTATGCTGCGGTCGTCTGGCTACCCTGTGTTGCTTTGCTGAAGAGACCTTTACAATTAGGGGCCCAGGGCTTTAAGTACGCTATGCAAGCCAGAGACTCCCATGTGCATGTCTCCCACACTCACCCCTTTCCTAAAGTCCAGGATCATGTATCCAGCAGCCTATTTCACATAGCTATCTGCTTACCTAACATACATATCAAAGAATATATGTTCAAAAGAAAACTCTTGGTTCTCCATACTACAAAATTATGCCTCCCACAGACTTTCATAACTCAGGGAATGGTATTACCATCCATTCAGTATTTGAAGCCAAAAGGCTTTAAAAAAAACCTTATTTGTTATTTATTTAGTTTTGAGATGGAGTTTCATGCTTGTTTCATGCAACCTCCACCTCCCGGGTTCACACAATTCTCCTGCCTCAACCTCCAGAGTAGCTGGGATTACAGGTGCCCGCCACCACCCTCTGCTATTTTTTTTTTTTTTTTTTTGTATTTTTAGTAGAGACGGGGTTTCACCATGTTGGCCAGGCTGGTCGCAAACTCCTGACCTCACGTGATCCACCCGCCTCAGCCTTCCGAAGTGCTGGGATTGCAGGTGCAAGCCACCATGCACGGCCTTTCCTTAATTCTTCTCTTTCTTTCTTGCCCATCAGCAAGTCACCTCGATTCATCTCATAACACATCTCAAACCTGGTTATTTTCCTCCATGTCCAATGTAGTCACTGTAGTCCTACCCATTATTACATACTGCCTAGGCAGCTACTGTAGCCTACCAAATGGAATCTCTTTTCATGCTTGCCGCATTTTAGTTCTTGAAACAGCTGCTTGGGTTACCTATTTAAAACATAACTAAGATTAAAGTGGCTCTACATTGCATTTCAATTCTACCAAACTTCCCCTAAACTAAGAGATATCTAAATTACTATCTATCTGTTGAGTAAAAGTCCATGGCATAGGGAAGATAATATATTGTAGAATCAAAGAGATCATTTGTTATTAAATCCTAAGCTTTTCTACACGACAGTTGTGTAAATTTGAGAAAGTTACCTAACGTCTTTAAGCCTAATTTCCCACTTAAAAAAATAAAATTAAAAATAGTACCTCCTCTTGTTCATTCACTTATCCTGAAAATTATTCTAGAAGTTATTGTTGAACTTCTAAACTGTGTCAGGTACTGTGATGAGCACTGATATAAAAAGTAAATAAAATAGATGCCACCTATCTTTATGTTGCTTAAAGTTTATAACTGCATATAACAGGTGCTGAACACATAACAAGTACTGAATAAGCAATGGGTGTTTTGATTTTCTTCCCCTGCTGACACCCTAGGGATCACCTATGCCAGCCCTTCTTAAATATCTCCTGATTCTTAATCCAGGGGTATTTTTAGTTTACCATGGTGCCTTATGCTGTCATCTATTGCAACAATATCCAGCTTTTTATTTAAAAAAAAAAAAAAAGAAACTCCTGCAATTCTTTCTGCTACAAAGGATCACTTGGATAATCCTCTTAATTAAATTTAGGAAAATGATGTAATTACTGTCCTCAAGATGTAAAACAGCATTTTTTTTGTAACCATACCAAGGCTACCATATATCTAAAATAAACAGGTGTCTGGCAAGAGCTGAGTAGGGCTTCAGCCATGTATAGTACCCATTAGATGTGATAAGGTGCATAAGCAGTTGAGTGTGTATGCTGAAGTTTATACATAAATGTGTGATGTTTATAACAAAATACAAGAATTAGGTCTTAATTATAGCAATAGACTATAAATAGCCAGATGACACCTATGACCACACAGAACAATGCAGTCTTATATTTGGAGTGGACTGAGACCCTAAAAACCACACAGCTTGTGTCACCTTAAAGTTAGCTCAGGCCAGTGGCTCTTGAGCACCAGGATACATGACCTTTGATGGGCAAAATGTCACTGCCACAATTCTGGAAAGGCTGGTTGAAATCCCCTGAGGCACCATACCAATAGTTTATTTTCTTATTTAGCACCAGGAACTCATGCCCTCATTCTTCAAAGGGAGCCACAGTTCAGTTCACAGCAGAGAAAAGTGAAAAGAACAGGTCTCCCATCATAAATTGAGCTTATTTTCAGAGCCTATGCATCTAGCTCTGAAATGGTTTGATTTTCATTTGTACGAAACAAGCAAACACAGTTGACTTTTGAACAACAGAAGTTTGAACTGTAGGGTTACACTCATGCACAGCTTTTCTTCTGCCTCTGCCAGTCCTGAGATAACAAGTCCAGCACCTTCTCTTCCCTAGCCTCCTTAACGTGAAGACCAGGATAGAGAACTTTATGATGATCTAATTGCACTTAATGAATAGTAAATATGTTTTCTTGGCCTTATGATTTTCTTAATAACATTTTCTTTTCTCTAGCTTACTTTCTTGTAAGACTACAGTATATAATGCATATAATACATCAAACATGTATTAATCAACTGCATAAGTTATTGGTAGGACTTCCAATCAACAGTAGGCTATCAGTAATTACGTTTCTGATGAGTTAAATGCTATATGTGAATTTTTGGCTATGCAGGGGGTCAGTACCTCTAAACTCTGCATGGTTTAAGGATCAAATTAGGTACTCTGGAAACAATTCTGATTCCACATACCTACACACCAATGGGTAAGTCTCTACCTTTAGGTCTTCATTTTCATACCTGTTATAACAGAAGTTGATCAGGGAGCTTCAGAAGGCTCCTTCTGGCTCTGGCAGTACAGCTCTGCTCATGCAGGGCCATTAACCTGGGAAGATTGAGCTCTACACTGGTCCAGCCAAAGCCACTTTCCTATCTGTGCTTCAGATCACTGACAGCTTTTGGGCCATTCCACTCTGAGCTTACATTCAGGACGTTTCTTTGCATTAAGAAGGCTGTTGTTCTTGAGTCCCAATCTATTAACCACATTTCACCTTATTAACTCCCTGCTTTGAGCCCTGAGGCCTCTCTCCTTGTATAGTAGATTAATTGCTGCTCCAGAAACTGCATTAGTTTCCAGTAGGTCCCCCTACCCAGCCTTTGCTTTAGATCAAGAGAAGTGTCTTATTGGAGAAAAGGTAGATTGCAGCTTTAAAGAAGCTGTTTATAATCCTTTTCTCAATGTAAGCATCTACACACTCAGGATAAATGAGAATCAGTGGACATAAGGGACCAATAGACACATCTAGGCATTTATTTTGTACACAATTATTAAGAATCTTCTACAAACCATGCACTGTGCTAAGGGCATTTTAGATATTTTTATATTAATATATATCTATCTCCCACTTATAAGTGAGAACATACTATATTTGGTTTTCCATTTCTGAGTTACTTCACTTAGAATAATGTTCTCCAATTCCATCCAGGTTGCTGCGAATGCCATTATTTTATTCCTTTTTATGACTGAGTAGTATTCCATGGTGTGTGTATCTAACACACACACACACACACACACACACACACACGATATATATCACATTTTCTTTATCCACACACACATACATGTGATATATATCACATTTTCTTTATCCACTCATTGGTGATGGGCATTTAGGCTGGTTCTATATTTTTGCAATTGCAAATTGTGCCATTATAAACGTGTGTGTGTGTGTGCCAGTGTCTTTTTCACATAATGACTTCTTTTCCTCTGGGTAGATATCCAGCAGTGGGATTGCTAGAACAAATGGTAGTTCTACTTTTAGTTCTTTAAGGAATCTCCACACTGTTTTCCGTAGTGGTTGTACTAGTTTACATTCCCACCAACAGTGTAAAACTCTTCCCTCTTCACCATATCTATGCCAACATTTTTATTTTTTTATTTGTTAATTATGACCATTCTTGCAAAAGTAAGGTGGTGTCTCATTGCGGTTTTAACTTGCATTTCCCTGATAATTAGTGATATTGAGCATTTTTAAAAAATGTGTTTGTTGGCCATTTGTATATCTTCTTTTGAGAAATGTCTATTGTTAGATGCATAGTTTGCAAATATTTTATTTTATCCCACTCTGTGGGTTGCCTGTTTACCCTACTGATTATTTCTTTTGCTGTGCAGAAGCTTTATAATTTAATTAGGTCCCATCTATTTGTTTTTGCTTTTGTCGTATTTGCTTTTGGGTTCTTAGTTCATAGGCTTTTTGCCTAAGCCAATGTCTAGACGAGTTTTTCTGATGTCTTTTAGAATTTTTATGGTTTCAGGTATTAGATATAAGTCTTTGATCCATCCTGAGTTGATTTTTGTATAAGGTGAGAGATGAAAATCTAGTTTCATTCTTCTACATGTGGCTTGCCAATTATCCCAGCACCATTTATTGTATAGGATGTACTTTCCTCATTTTATATTTTTGTTTGCTTTGTCTAATATCCGTTGGTTTTAAGTATTTGGCTTTATTTCAGGGTTCGTTATCCTGTTCCAGTGGTCTATGCATCTATTTTTATAGCAGTATCATGCTGTTTTGGTAACTTCAGCCTTGTAGTACAGTTTGAAGTTGGGTAATGTGATGCCTCCTGATCTGTTCTTTTTGCTTAGACTTGCTTTGGCTATATGGGCTCATTTTTGGTTCCATATGAATTTTAAAATTATTTTTTCTAGTTCTCTGTAGAATGATGATGCCTTTTGATGGAAACTGCATTGAATCTGTAGATAGCTTTTGGCAGTATAGTCATTTTCACAGTATTGATTTTACCCATCAATGAGCACGGGAAATTTTAAATTTCCTTGTAGAGCTCTTTCACCTCCTTGATTAGGTAAATTGTTAAGTATTTCACTTTATCTTTGCATCTGTTATAAAAAGCCTTAAGCTCTTGACTTGATTCTCAGATTGGTTGTTGTTGGTGTGTAGCAGTGCTACTGATTTGTGCACATTGGCTTTTTATCCTGAAATGTTGCTGAATGTATTTATCACATCTAGGAGCTTTTTGGATGAGTCTTTAGGTTTTCTAGGTATGTAATCATATCATCAGCAAACAGCGACAGGTTGACTTCCTCTTTACTGATCTGGAATACCGTTTATTTCTTTTCTTTTCATGATTGCTCTGGATAGAACTTCCAGAACTATGTTGAACATAAGTGGTAAAAGTTGCATCCTTGTTTTGTTCCAGTTCTCAGGGAGAACGCTTTCAAGTTTTCCCTATTCAGCATAATGTTGGCTGTGGGTTTGTCATACATGGCTTTTATTACCTTAAGGTATGTCCCTTCTATGCCAATTTGCTGAGGCTGTTAATAATAATGGGATGCTGGATTTTGTCAAATGCTTTTTCTGCTTCTATTGAGATGATCATATGATCTTTGTTTTTAATTCTGCTTATTTGTTGTATTATATTTATTGACTTGCATATGTTTAACCATCCCTGCCTCCCTGATATGAAACCTACTTGACTATGGTGTGTTATCTTTTTGATATGCTGGAGAACATAACAAAAAAAAAGAAAACAACAAACTAATATTCCTGATGCACATAGATGCAAAAATCCTCAACAAACTCTGAACAGACCAATAACAAGTAGTACAATTGAGACAGTAATAAAAAATTTGCCAACAACAAAAAAAGGCCAGGACCAAATGGATTCACAGGTGAATCCTACCAGGTATTCAAAGAAGAATTGCTACAATATTACTGAAACTATTCCAAAAGATAGGGAAAGAGGGAATCCTCCCTAAATCATACTATGAAGCCAGTGTCACCCTAATACCAAAACCAGGAAAGGACATAACACTAAAAGAACACTATAGACTGTCTTCTCTCTTCTTTTCTTTGTTAATCTCACTAATGCTCTATCAATTTTATCTTTTAAAAAAAATCTTTTTGTTTCATATATTATTTGTGTTGTTTTTGTTTCAATTTAATTTAGTTCTGCTCTGATCTTTGTTATTTCTTTTATTCTGCTGCATTTGGGATTGCTTTGTTCTTGTTTCTCTAGTTCCTTGAGGGGTGACCTTAACTTGTCTGTTGATGCTCTTTCAGACTTTCTGAGTTAGGCATTTAATGCTATGAAGTTTCCTCTTAGCACTGCTTTTGCTGTATCCCAGAGATTCTGATAAGTTGTGTCACCATTTTCAGTTCAAATAATTTTTAAATTTCCATCTTAATTTTATTGTCAACCCAAAGATTATTCAAGAGCAGATTAATTTCCATGTATTTGTATAGTTTTGAGGGTTACTTTTGGTGTTAATTTCCAGTTTTATTCCATTGTGGTCTAAGAGTATACTCGATATAGTTTTGATTTTCTTAAATTTATTGAGACTTGTTTTGTGACCTTTCATATGGTCTCTCTTGGAGAATGTTTCATGTGCTGATGAAAAGAATGTATATTCTGCAGCTGTTAGGTAGAATGTTCTGCAAGTACCTGCTAAGTCCATTTGTTCTAGGGTATAGTTTATGTCCATTATTTCTTTGTTAACTTTGTCTTGATGGTCTGTCTGTGCTGTTAGTGGAGTATTAAAGTACCCTACTGTTATTGCATTGCCATCTATCTCATATCTTAGGTCTAAGAGTATTCGTCTTATGAATTTGGAAGCTCCAGTGTTAGGTGCATAAATATTTAGGATTGTGATATTTTCCTGTTGGACTAATCCCTTTATCATTACGTAATGTCCCTCTTTTCCTTTTTTTTTTTTTTTTTTTTTTTAACTGTTGTTTCTTTAAAGTCTGGTCTGTCTCATTTAAGAATAGCTACTAGCTACTTCTGCTTGCTGTTAGTTTTCATTTGTGTGAAATATCTTTTTCAATTTCTTTACCTTAAGTTTATGTGAATCCTTCTATATTAGGTGAGTCTCTTGAGGACAGCAGATATTTGCCTGGTGAATTTTTATTCATTCTGCCCGTCTGTATCTTTTAAGTCAGGGTGTCTAACCTTTTGACTTCCCTGGGTCACGTTGGAAGAAGAATTGTCTTGGGCCACACATAAAATGCACTAATACTAACAATAGCTGATGAGCTAAAAAAGAAAAAAAAAAAAAAACACAAAAATATCTTATAATGTTTTAAGAAAGTTTATGGATTTTTGTTGGGCTGCATTCAAAGCCATCCTGAGCCATGTGCAGCCCGCAAGCTGCGAGTTAGACAAGCTTGTTTTGGGTGGAGTCTTTAAGCCATTTACATTCAACATTAGTATTGAGATATAAGGTACCATTCTATTCATCATGCTAGTTGTGATTCAATGCTTTGTTTTTTCATTGTGTTATTGTTTCATAGGCCTCATAAGGTTTATGCTTTAAGGAGGTTCTATTTTGGTGTATTTCAAGGTTTTATTTCAAGATTTAGAAGTTCGTTCGGCATTTCTTATATTGCTGGCTTGGTATTGGTGAATTCTCTCAGCATTTGTTCATCTAAAAAAGACTTTATCTCTCCTTCATTTACGAAACTTAGATTGACAAATACAAAATTCTTGGCTGGTTTGTAAGATTCCTGCTGAGAAACCTGCTGTTAATCTGATAGATTTTCCTTTATAGGTTACCTGATGCTTTTGTCTCACAGCTCTTATGATTCTTTCCTTCATCTTGACTTAAGGTAACCTGATGATTTATGTGCCTAAGTGATTATGTGAGGAATTTCCTCAGTGTTCTTTGAGAGTCTTGTACTTAGATGTCTAGATCTCTAGCAAGACAAGGGAAGTTTTCCTCAATTATTCCCTCAACCAAGCTTTCCAAACTTTTAGATTTCTCTTCTCCTCAGGAACACCAATTATTCTTATGTTTGACTATCTAACATAATCCTAAGTTTCTTGAAGGATTTGTTCATATTTAAAAATTCTTTTTACTTTGTCTTTGTCTGATTGGATTAATGTGAAGGCCTTCTCTTTAAGCTCTGAAGTTCTACTTGTTGTGGTCTATTGTTGAAACTTTTCAGTGCATTTTGTATTTCTCTAAGTGTGCCTTTTATTTCCTGAAGTTCTGATTTTTTTCTGTATATCTATTTCTCTGCAGAATTTTTCAACAATATTCTGTATTTTTAAAAATGTATTTAAGTTGGTTTTCATTTTTCTCCTTGAGTAGCTTAATAATCAACTCTCTGAATTCTTTATCTGACAACTCAGAGATTTCTCCTTGGTTTGGATCCATTACTGGGGAGCTAGAGTAATCTTTGTCTTTTGGGGGGTCTTACAAATCCCTGTTTTGTCATATTACTGGAGTACTTTTCTAGTCCCTTCTTATTTGGGTAGACTATTTAAGTGGAAAGGCCTGGAACTCAAGGCCTGCTCTTTAGATTATTTTGTCCCATGGGATGATCCCTTGATGTGGTACCCTTCCCCTTCCCCTAAGGATGGGTCTTCTGGAGAGCCAGATTTCAGTGATTGTTATTGCTCTTCTAGGTCTAGCCATTCAGCAGGACTACCGGGTTCTGGGCTGGTGCTGGAGAATGTCTGCAAATAGTCCTGTGATATGATCTGTCATCAAGTGTCCCAGCCATGGATACCAGCACCTGCTCTGGTGGAGGTGGCAGTTGAGTGAAATAGGCTCTATGAGAGTCCTTGGTTGTAGATATGTTTAGTCCACTGGCTTTCTTGAATGCTCGCTATGCTAGCAGTGAAGCTGTCACACAGACAGACTCAGGGCCTCTGGTTAGCCAGGATGTTGCAGGCAATAGAATTAGCTGTTGTTTTCTCCTTCCTGGGAGAAGGGTTATTCTGTCATGAGATGCTGTAATGGCGTAGGTTGATTGGCCTCCAGCCAGGAGGTGACTCTTCAAGAGAGCACCAGCTGCGGTAGTAGTAGGGGGATCTGTCTAAGCTTAAGCTTGCTCTAAGTTGGCCAGGTTAAGTATTCTGGTTTTTCAAGTGATTGGTCATAAGACCCCAAAGAGTTTATTTGTTTTGTGTTCATCTACTAGGGTGGGTAGAGAAATACTATCAGGTGGGAGCAGAGTTAGGCAGGTTTGGCCTCAGACTCTCCTTGGGTAGGGCTTGCTATTGCCACTGTGGAAGTAGTGGGGTGGCTCTCAGGCGAACAGGATTAAGTTCTGGAGGGGATTATGGCTGCCTCTGCTGTGACGTAGTTTGCCAGGGAAGTGGGGAATAGTTGCTAATGAAAGTCCTCACCCAGCTCCTACATAGTTAGCAAGAAGCCTTGCTCCCACAGTGCCCCACTCAGACCTTCCCCCAGACAGTAAGCTTCCCTGCTAAGAAAGCAAGCATAGCTTTACATTTTGGCATGTTTTTGCAATGGCAGCAAAAGCCAAAATTGACAAATGGGATCTCATTAAACTAAAGAGCTTCTGCACAGCAAAAGAAACTACCATCAGAGTGAACAGACAACCTACAGAATGGGAGAAAATTTTTGCAATCTACTCATCTGACAAAGGGCTAATATCCAGAATCTACAAAGAACTCAAACAAATATACAAGAAAAAAACAAACAACCCCATCAAAAAGTGGGCAAAGGATATGAACAGACATTTCTCAAAAGAAGACATTCATACAGCCAACAGACACATGAAAAAATGCTCATCATCACTGGCCATCAGAGAAATGCAAATCAAAACCACAATGAGATACCATCTCACACCAGTTAGAATGGCAATCATTAAAAAATCAGGAAACAACAGGTGTTGGAGAGGATGTGGAGAAATAGGAACACTTTTACACTGTTGGTGGGATTGTAAACTAGTTCAACCATTATGGAAAACAGTATGGCGATTCCTCAAGGACCTAGAACTAGATGTACCATATGACCCAGCCATCCCACTACTGGGTATATACCCAAAGGATTATAAATTATGCTACTACAAAGACACATGCACACGTATGTTTATTGCGGCACTATTCACAATAGCAAAGACTTGGAATCAACCCAAATGTCCATCTGTGACAGACTGGATTAAGAAAATGTGGCACATATACACCATGGAATACTATGCAGCCACAAAAAAGGATGAGTTTGCGTCCTTTGTAGAGACATGGATGCAGCTGGAAACCATCATTCTTAGCAAATTATCACAAGAAGAGAAAACCAAACACCGCATGTTCTCACTCATAGGTGGGAACTGAACAATGAGCTCACTTGGACTCGGGAAGGGGAACATCACACAAAGGGGCCTATCATGGGGAGGGGGGAGGGGGGAGGGATTGCATTGGGGAGTTATACCTGATATAAATGATGAATTGATGGGTGCTGACGAGTTGATGGGTGCAGCACACCAACATGGCACATGTATACATATGTAACAAACCTGCACGTTATGCACATGTACCCTAGAACTTAAAGTATAATAATAAAAAAAAAAAAGAAAAGAAAGCAATCATAGCTTTTAGGCCTTCCCTCCCTATCTGCCCACAATGTAGGCAGTGGACTCCTGCACTCATGTCTGCAGCAGTTCCTATTTGCTTCTGGATTCTGCTCAAGAAAATTCATGCCCAGTTGAAATGATCACAAATTTCAATTGGAAGCTTCTTTCACACTGTAACCCCTCTTTAATTTTGCTGGCTGCCTTCTCGAAAGGCCCCTGTGGGATATAGTCAGGGATGGCTTCCCTGGGCTTGAGCTGGGGACCTAGAATGCCTACAAGGCTTTTCCTGCTGCTGCTTCCACTTTTATGTTTTGCGCAGCTCCCCAAATTCATTTCAGCTCTGGGCAAGGTTAAATTCTTCTCCTGTGATCTGGGTTTTCAGATTCCCCAGTGAGGATGTGTGTTCTGAGGCAGGTTTTCCCCTCTCACACTTTGGGAACTCAGTTTTTCTCTCGTCTCACGGAATTTGCAACAGCATGACATTTCTTTCAAAGGGTCTGTGAATTCATTCAGTCTTCCTCATGCATTCTTGCAGTGGTTCTTGGAGCGAATGTTCACAGTGTGAGTCTCCACACACTGTTCTGGCCATCCAGATGGAAGCTGCACATTAACCCTCTCTCCTATTCACCACCATCTTCCTCAAAAAAATGAGCTCGTTTTAATTTTTAGCTCCCACAAATAAGTAAGAACATGTGAAGTTTGTCTTTTTGTTCCTGATTAATTTTACTTAACGAATTCCAGTTTCATCCATGTTGTTGCAAATGATGGAATCTCATTTCTTTCATGACTGTAGGTTCCCTCTTCATTTTGTTGATTGTTTCCTTTGTTGTGCAGGAGCTTTTTAGCTTGATTTAGTCCTATTTTTTCATTTTTACTTTAGGTGCTTATGCTTTTAGGTTATTACTGGAGAAATATTTCCTCAGACTAATGTACTGGAGAGGTTCCCTAATGTTTACTTGTAGTAGTTTCATAGTTTGAGGTCTTGGGTAAAAGTTTTTAATTCATTTACATTTGATTTTTTTTTATATGGAAAGAGATTGGGGTCTAGTTTCATTCTTCTGCATATAGACATCCAGTTTTCTGGTACCATTTATTGAAGAGACTGTCTTTTCCCCAATATGTATATACTTGACATCTTTGTCAAAAATGAGTTCACTGTAAATGTATGCACTTGTTTCTGGGTTCTCTATTCTGATCCACTGGTCTATGTTTCTGTTTTTAGGCCAGTACCATCCTGTTTTTGTTACTATAGTTCTGCAGTATAATTTGAAGTCAGGTGATATGATTCATCCTGTTCTGGGATTTTGTTTTTTGCTCAGGATAACATTGGCTATTCATGGTCTTTTGTGGTTTGTATAATTTTTGGATGTTTTTTCTTATTTATGTGAGAATGTCATTAGTATTTTGGTAGGTATTGCATTGAATCTGTAGATTCTTTTGGGTAGTATGGACATTTAACAATACTGATTCTTTCAATTCATGAACATGAAATATCTTTCAACTTTTTTGCCTTCTTCAATTTCTTTCATTAGTGTTTTATAGTTTTCATTTTTGAGATCTTGCACTTATTTGGTTAAATTAATTCCTGGGTATTTAATTTAATTCATGATTATTGTAAACAGGATTACAAACTGATTTTTTTTTCAGATTGTTCAATGTTGGCATATAGAAGTAGTACTGATTTTTCTATGTGCATTTTGTATCTTGCAACTTTTTTGAATTTATCAGTTCTATTTTTTTTTTTTTTTTTTTTTTTGAGACAAAGTCTCTCTCTGTTGCCCAGGCTGGAGTGCAGTGGTGTGATCTTGGCTCACTGCAACCTCCACCTCCTGAGTTCAAGCAATTCTCCTGTCTCATCCTCCTGAGTAACTGGGATTACAGGCAGGCACCACCATGCCCAGCTAATTTTTTGTATTTTTAGTAGAGTCGGGGTTTCACCATGTTGGTGAGATGGAGTCTTTAGGTTTGTCCAAATATAAAATCACATTATCTTCAAACAAGGATAATTTGACTTTCTGTTTTCCAATTTGAATGACCTTTATTTCTTTCTCTTGTCTGAATCCTCTAACTAGGACTTTCAGTACTAGGTTAAATAACAGTGGTAGAGTAGGCATGCTTGTCTTGTTTCAGATCTTAAAGGAAAGGCTTTCTCTTTTCCCTATTCAGTATGATACTAGCTGTGGATCTGTTGTGTATGACTTTTATTATATTGAGATATGTTTCTTCTGCACCCAGTTTTTTGAGGATTTTTTTCATAAAATGATGTTGAATTTTATCAAATGCTTTTTCAGCATCAATTGAAATGATCACATGGATTTTGTCTTTCATTCTGTTGATACTATGTATCACATTGATTAATTTGCATATGCTGAACCATCCTTGCATTCCTGAGATAAATCCCACTTGATCATGATAAATGGTCTTTTTACTATATTGTTGAAATTGATTTGCTAATATTTGTTGATAATTTTTGCATCAGTATGCATCAGGGATATTAGCCTGTAGTTTTCTCTTATTATTATTTTTTTATATGTCTTTGTCTGGTTTTGGTATCAGGGTAATATTGGCCTAATGGAATGAGTTTGAAAGTATTTCCTCCTCTATTTTTCAGAAGAGTTTGAGTAGGATTGGTATTAGTTCTTCTTTAAATGTTTGATAGAATTCAGCAGTGAGGCCACAGGGTCCCAGACTTTTCTTTACTAGGAGACTTTTTATTCCAGCTTCAAACCCATTACTCATTATTAGTCTGTTCAGGTATTGAATTTCTTCATGGCTCAATTTGGTAGGTTGTATGTGTCTAGAAATGTATCCATTTCCTCTAGATTTTCCAATTTATTGGTATATAGTTACCTATAGTAGCCACTAATGCTCCTTTAAAATTCCGTGTTATTAGTTGTCATGTCTCCTTTTTCATCTCTTATTTTATTTATTTGGGTTTTCTTTCTTTTCATCTAAGTTATTCTGGCTAATTATATGTCAACTTTATCTTTTCAAAAAACAAATTTTTCATTGCATCAATCTTTTGTTTTCATTTCAATTTTATTCATTTGCACTCTGATCTTTATTATTTCCTTTTTTTCTCTCTCTCTCTTTTTTTTTTTTTTTTTTTTTTTTTTTTTTGAGATGGAGTCTCATTCTGTTGCCCAGGCTGGAGTGCAGTGGCGCTATCTCGGCTCACTGCAAGCTCCACCTCCTGGGTTCACGCCATTCTCCTGCCTCAGCCTCCCAAGTAGCCAGGACTACAGGCTCCTGCCACCACGCCCGGCTAATTTTTTGTATTTTTTTTAATAGAGATGGGGTTCCACTGTGGTAGCCAGGATGGTCTTGATCTCCCAACCTCATGATCCACCCACCTCGGCCTCCCAAAGTGCTGGGATTACAGGCATGAGCCACTGCGCCCGGCCCTATTATTTCTTTACTTCTACTAATTGTGAGTTTGGTTAGATCTTGTTTTTTTTAGTCCTTTAAGATGCAACAATAGGTTATTTAAAGTTTGTTTTTCTTTTTTGATGTAGGCACTTATAGCTATATATTGCCCTCTTATTACTGCTTTTGCTATATCCCATAGGTTTTGTTATGTTGTGTTTTCATCATCATTTGTTTCAAGAAATTTTTCAGCTTTATTCTTAATTTCTTCATTGACCCACTGGTCATTCAGGGGCATATTGTTTATTCACCATGTGATTATATAGTTTCCAAGTTTCCTGTTGTTATTGATCACTAGTTTTATTTCACTGTGGTCAGAGAAGATGTTTGATATTATTTAATTATTTGGAATCTTTTAAGACTTGCTTTGGCCCCTAACATGTGGTTTATTTTTGAGAATAATTTCTGTGCTAAGGAAAAGAATGTGTATTCTGCGGGAAATGTTTTGTAAATCTCTATTAGGTCCTTTTGTGCTATAGTGCAGTTTAAGTCTGATGTTTTCTTGTTGATTTTCTGTCTGGAAGATCTGTCCAATTCTGAAAGCAGGATGTTGAAGTCTCCAGCTGTTACTGTATTGAGATCTATTTCTGTTTTCAGCTCTAATAATATTTGCTTTATAAATCTGGGTGCTTCAGTGTTGGGTGCATATATTTACAGTTGTTGTATCTGTTGAATAATTAACCCCTTTATTATTATTTAATGACTTTCTTTTTCTCTCCTTTCAGTTTTTTCTTGAAGTCTATTTTGTCTGATATAAGTATACCTTCTCCTACTCTTTTTTGGCTTTCATTTGCATGAAATATCATTTTCCATCTGTTTATTTTCAGTCTATTTGTATCTTTGTAGGTGAAATATGTTTCTTGTAGGCAACAGGTCACTGTGTCTTGTTTATTTTTATTTATTTATCCACTGTATGTCTTTTCATTGGAGAATTTAGGTAATGAAATTCAGTGTTATTATTACTAGGTAAAGACGTACTTCTCTCATTTTGTTATTGTTTTCTGGACTTCTGTTTCTTCTTCTTTCCCTGTTGTCTTTCTTTTAGTAAAGATAATTTTCTCTGATAGTATGTTTTAATTTCTTGCCTTTAATTTTTGTGTATACCTTGTGTATTTTTTGATTCGAGATTACCATAAGGCTTGCAAATACTATCTTATAACTTGTTATTTTATTTATGTATTTTGAGACCGTTTCACTCTTGTCACCCAAGCTGGAGTGTAATGGTGCGATCTTGGCTCACTGCAACCGCTGCCTCCCAGTTTCAAGTGATTCTCCTGCCTCAGCCTCCCGAGTAGGTGGGATTACAGGTGCCCAGCACCATGCCTTGCTAGTTTTTGTATTTTTAGTAGAGACTGGGTTTCACCATGTTGGCCAGGCTTGTCTCAAACTCCTGACCTCAGGTGATCCACCAGCCTGTCTCCCAAAGTGCTGGGATTATAGGCATGAGCCACCATGCCCTGCCATAACTTGTTATTTTATACTGATGACAAAAATGGATTGCATAAACAAACAAGCAAAAGAAAACTAATAAAAACTCTCAATTTTAATTTTGTCTCCCTGCCTTTTAACTCTCTGCTGTTCCTCTTTACATCTTATTGCAGTGTCTATGTTTTGAAAACTTATAGTTGTTATTTTTTATTGGTTCATAATTTAGTCTTACTACTTAAGAGTAATTTACACACCATGATTACAATATTATAATAATTTTTGTTTTTATGCATGCTTACTATTACCAGTGAGTTTCATACCTTCAGATTATTCCGTATTGCACACTCACATCCTTTCCTTTCTGATTGGAGAACTCCCTTTAGCATGTACTGTAGGACAGATCTGATAATGTTGAAATCCCTCAGCTTTCATTTGTCTGGGAAAGCCTTTATTTAGCCTTTCAGTTTGAAGGACATTGTCACCAAGTATTCTATTCTAGGGTAAATGTTTGTTTTCTTTAGCACTTTAAATATGTCATTCCACTCACTCCGGCCTGTAAGGTTTCCACTGAAAGCCTACTGCCAGACGTTTGGTAGTTCCATTGTATGTTATTTGTTTGTTTTCTCTTATTGCTTTTGGGATTCCTTCTTTATCCTTGACCTTTGAGACTTTGATTATTAAATGCTTTGATATAGTCTTCTTTGGGTTTAATCTGCTTGGTCTTCTATAACCTTGTACTTCAATATTGATATCTTTCTCTAAATTTGGGAAGTTCTCTAATATTATCTATTTGAATAAGCTTTCTCCTCCTATCTTTTTCTCTACCTCCTCTTTAAGGCCAATAGCTTTGATTTGCTCTTTTGACATAATTTGCTAGATTTTGTAGGTGTGCTTTACTGTTTCACATTTTTTTCTCTTGTCTCCTCTGACTATGTATTTTCAAATAGTATGTCTTCAAGCTCACCAATTCTTTCATCTGTTTCATCAATTCTGCTATTTAGAGACTGATGCATTCTTCAGTATGTCAATTGCATTTCTCAACTCTAGAATTTCTGCTTGACTCTTCAATTATTTTAACTTCTGTTAAATGTGTCTGATAGAATTCTGAATTCTTTCACTGTGTTATCTTGAATTTCTTTCAGTTTCTTCAAAACAGCTATTTTAAATTATCTGTTTGAAAGTTCACATATCCCTGCTTCTCCAGGATTGGCTCCTGGTGCCTTAGTTTGTTTGATGAGGTCATGTTTCCATGGCTGATCTTGATACTTATAGATATTTGTCAGTGTCTGGGCGTTTAAGAGTTAGTTATGTATTGTAGTCGTCACAATCTGGCTTGTTTGTGCCTGTTTTTCTTGGGAAGACTTTCCTGGTAATCAAAGGGATTTGTACCCTGAACCCAGTAATGTTGTGGTTCTCACAAGCTCATAGAGGTACCACCTTGTGGTCTTGGATAAGATTGGAAAGAATTCTCTGGATTACCAGACAGAGACTCTTGTTCTCTTCCCTTACCTTCTCCTAAAATAATTGAGTCTCTCTCTCTCTCTGTCTTTGCTGAGACTTCTGCAGCTGACGGTGAGGTGATACAAGCACCACTGTGGTGACCGCCAATGGAACCGCCATGGTTCAGACCTGAAGCCAGCATAGGACTAGGTCCTGCCCAAGGCCTAATGTAACCACTACATGGCTACCATCTGTGTTCACTCAAGGCCCTAGAGCTCTACAATCAGCAGGTGGTAAAGTAAGCCAAGTTTATATCCTTCCTTTCAGGGCAACAAGTTCCCCTATGCTCTATGTGGGTTCAGGGTTTTTGTCTGCAAGCCAGGAGTTGAAATCAAAAACCTTAGAAATATACCTGCTATTCTATTCTGCTGTAGCTAAGCTGGCACTCAAACCGCAAGGCAAAGTTTTTCCAATCGTCTATCTCCTTTAAACAGGCAGTGGTGCCTCTCCGCACAGCCATCACAACCACTGGCACACAGAGTTCTGGAAGGTTACCACTTGTGTTCTCTTAACCTGCATGGGCTCTTCAGTCTGCTCATGTTAATGGTGTTAGGCCTCAACTCCCTCTTCAAGGAAGTTGGATCTTCTCTGACCTGGGGAAGGTCCAGAAATGCTTTCCAACAGCCTAGGTCCGGATCGATGGACCCCAAGAGCCTGCTTGGTGCTCTACCCTATTTTGGCTGACCTGATACCTGAAACCAGCACATCTCTAACTAAGTCTTACGAAAGGCTCATAGTACACTACCGCGTCCGGAATTGGTGGGTTCTTGGTCTCACTGACTTCAAGAATGAAGCCGCAGACCCTCCTGGTGAGTGTTACAGTTCTTAAAGATGGTGTGTCCAGAGTTTGTTCCTTCAGACATTCAGATGTGTCTGGAGCTTCTTCCTTCTGGTGGGTTCGTGGTCTCGCTGCCAATAGTGACGCTGCAGACCTTTGTGGTGAGTGTTACAGCTCTTAAAGGCAGCGCGTCTGGAGTTGTTCGTTCTTCCCAGTGGGGTGGGTTCGTGGTCTCGTTGGCTTCAGGAGTGAAGCTGCAGACTTTCGTGGTGAGTGTTACAGCTCATAAAGGCAGCCTGGACCCAAAGAGTGAGCAGCAGCAAGATTTATTGCAAAGAGCAAAAGAACAAAGCTTCCACAGTGGGTAAGGGGACCCCAGAGGGGTTGGGCTGATTGGCTTGGGCAGCCTGCTTTTATTCCCTTATCTGACCCCACCCACATCCTGCTGATTGGTCCATTTTACAGAGAGCTGATTGCTCCATTTTACAGAGAGGTGATTGGTCCATTTTGACAGAATACTGATTGGTGCATTTACAATCCTTGAGCTAGAGGCAGAGTGCTAGAAGGAAAAGTTCTCCAAGTCCCCACAGAGTTAGCTACATACAGAGTACTAGTTGGTGTATTTACAAACCTTGAGCTAGACACAGAGTACTGATTGGTGTATTTACAAACCTTGAGCTACATAGGGAGTGCTGATTGGTCCACATACAATCCTCTGGCTAGATGTAAAAGTTCTCCAAGTCCCCATCAGGCTCAGGAGCCCAGCTGGCTTCACCTAGTGGATCCTGCACAGGGGCTGCAGGCAGAGCTGCCTGCCAGTCCCCAGCCGCACCTGCCCTCCTCAGCCTTGGGGCGGTAGATGGGACCCAGCGCCAAGAAGCAGGCAGCTGAGCCCATCAGGGAGGCTCTGACCGCGGGAGCCCACTGTGGGGGAGGGGGGGCGGGTCTCAGGCAGGAGTCTGGAGCCCTGCCCCATGGGGAAGCAGCTAAGGTCCCGCGAGAATTTGAGTGCAGTGCCCAGGCCAACACTGCTGGGGGACACGAGCAACCTCCACAGCTGCTGGCCCAGGTGGTAAGCCCCTTACTGCCCTGGGCCAGCAGCACCAGCCAGCCGCTCTGAGTGCAGGGCTGCCCAGTGGCGCCCACGCCCGCGAAAACTTGCCCCGGTCTGGACGTGCCCTGCGGACAGCCCCAGTTCCCACCTGCGCCTCTCCCTCCACACCTCCCTGCAAGCAGAGGGAGCTGGCTCTGGCCTGGGCCACCCAGAGAGAGGATCCCACAGTACAGTGGCGGGCTGAAGGGCTCCTCAAGCGCAGTCAGAGTGGACTCTGAGGCGAGGAGGTGTGGAGAGTGAGGGCTGCTAGCATGTTGTCACCTCTTACTACCTCAGTATTGCTGTTGGTTATTCAGGGCCCAAAGACTCTTTAGTTAGCAGGTGCTGAATACGGCCAGGACTGGGTCCCTCCCTTCAAGGCCATGGGTTCCTTTGTGGCCCAGAGTGTGTCTAGAAATGTCCAGGAGCTAGAACCTGGGATGGGGGCCCCATGACTCTGTCTCGTGCCCTGTCCTACTGTGGCTGAGCTGGTATCTAAGATACAAGACAAAATCCTCTTTACGCTTTTCTCTCTTCGAGCAGAAAGAAGCAGTCAATGTCATTGCCATGAGCTGCACTGCACAGGGTTTTGGGTGGGTGGCATGGAACTTCTTCAGTCCCTCTATCTGATGTCTCATTAGGTCAGGCACTGGCCCAGTCCACTGGCTCTAAGCCCAGCACAGCATCAGAACTTCTCAAGAATTGGAATCCTCCTGCCCTACCCTGCCTTTCAAGTTCGCTTAGAACCTCAGAGCACTTAACTCCTGGTGGCAAGGCTTGTTGAGAAACGCAGATACTGACCACTGGGTTGGGCACTTCACCTCTGTCTAGGTGGGGTCCAAATGCTTCCTTTGTGGAAAGGTGCCAGCTGAGTCAGCACCGCTTTGTTTTCTGCTGTGGCAGGGCAGCACTGAGTTCAATGCAGAGTTCCCCAATTCCTATGCTCTCCTTCTTTCAAGTGCGCCAATTCTCTCCCTATGCCACATAGTCACTGCCTGGGAAGTGGGGAGGAGTGGCATTGATGATATAAGACTTTCTTCCCTAGCCTCTGTAGTTCCTCTTTCAGTGACACGAAATTAAAACCAGGTACTCTGAGTGTTCGCTTGATTTGCGCTTTTATGAAGGTGCTTTTTAGTGTGTAGACAGTGTTAAAATTTGGTGTTCCTACAGGGGGAATAATTGGTGGAGGCTTCTATTCAGCCATCTTGCTCCACCCTCAGCATGTCAATACTTATTTAAAGATAGCCTGTGGGGGTTTGGATTGGGGTCACATTGAATCTGTATATCAACCTGGAAGAAACCGGCATCTTGATAATATTAAGTATTCCAATTCATGAGCAAGATATATTTCTTCATTTATTTATATCTCCCTTTTTGTTCTCCCAATACTGTAAATAGGCAAATGATGTTTGTATAATGACATTGTGTTGTATAACCTTACTTCACAAAACTTTTTGTACATTCCTTAGAATTTTTTTATGTATGTGATAATGGTGTCCACAAGAAGGATAATTTTATTTATTTATCCCCAATCTTTGTAACTTGTTTTCTTCTTACATGCACTGCTACAATGGTCAGGACCTCTAATTTGCTATTGAATAGAAGTAGTGATGGTGGACATTCTTTTCTTATTTCTCTTCTTCCAGAGAGAACATTAAATCACAAACCACAATATATAATGATAGCTGTAGGGTTTTTTAGATGCATTTTGCTGGGAATTTTTTCGTAGTTTTTTTTTTTTCATTTCTTGAAATAATCATATGATTTTTATATTTTATTCTGTTAGTATGGTGAATTACACTGCTTGACTCTTAAATGTCATATTAACTTGGTATTTCTAAAATAAACCCCAGTTGGTCATGATGTATTATTTTTATATTTTGTTAGATTTAATTTGTTAATACCTTGTGAAGGGTTTTCTTTTATATATTCTTGAAAAGTATTAGTTTATAGTTATCTTTTCTTATATAATATTTATTTTCAGTTTAAGTGTTAGGGTAATGTTGGCCTAAAAATTCCACTAAAATATGTCTCTTCCTTCCCGTTATCTGAGATTTTGTAAGATGGATATAATTTCTTTTTAAAGTATTTAATAAAATTGACAAATGAAAATACTCAGGACTGAAGTTTACTTTGTGGAAAGGCTCATGTTCACAAATTGTATTTTTAAAATAGATATAACATATTAAAATTTTCTATTCTTCCTGTATCCATTTTCATAACTTATATCACTTAGGTAATATGTGCATTTTATCTGTATTGTTAGATTTATTGACATAGAATTGTTCATAATATTCATCAGGTGACATTTAATATTCATAGTAAAATCCTTCACAAGGTATTAACAGATTAAATCTAACAAAATATAAAAATAATACATCATGACCAACTGCGGTTTATTTTAGAAATACCAAGTTAATTCATCTGCATTTCACTCTGAATATTACTATTTGTCCTCTCTCTCTCTCTTTAGTTTTCTAAGAAGTATACCAACTGCCAATCTTTTAAAAAAGACAGATTTTGGTTTTATTTATATTCTCTATTGTTTAACATTTTGTATTTCATCGATTTTATAATTATTATTTACCTTCTACTTATTTGGGGTTGAATTTCCTTTTTTATAGCTTCTTAATATGAAAGCTTAGATTATTGACTTTAAATATATCTTTGTTTTCTACCAAAAACATTTAATGTTATGAACTAATTTAGGATTATTACTCATTTAGATTTTTTTAGAATTTCCAAATATTTGGGGTCTTCTAAAATGTGTATGTATTTTTCTCATATTTTTAATTTTATACTATTGTGGCTAGAAGTAATACTCTGTATATTTTTGACCTCTTTAAATTAATTCATTCCAGTTTTATGACCCAGCACATGACCGATCCTGGTGAATGTTAGTGAATGTTAATGGACACTTGAAGAGCTCTAAAAATATCAGTTATGTCAGGTTGGTTAATAACATTGCCCACATCTTCTACATCTGTCCTTATATCGTTTCTACTTTTCTATTCCTATCAAGAAAAGAGTTCAGGTGTCTAACCACAATTTTGGATATGTCTTTTTTCAGTTTGGTCAGTTTTTGCTTTAAAAATTTTGAACCATTGTTCTAAGTGCACACATACTTAAGAATATGCCTTGATAAACTATTTTATCTTTATAAAATGCCATTATCTAAATGAATTACAAGTAATATTATTTGATCTACGTCTAATTTAGAAGATAATAACATAGCCATTTAGTATTCCTTATGACTAGTGTTTTCATTGAATAAGTTTTTCATCATTTTTAACTTATCTATGTTTTTGTATTTAAAGAGTGTTTCTTGTTGACAGAGTGTTTCTTGTTGTGCCTTTGCATTTAGTTGGAGTCTTTCTTTAGATCATTGGCATGTAATATATCTAGCAGTATGATTGGATTTAAAGCTATTGCATTAGTATTTATATTTGTTTTATCTGTAGTTTTCTTGTTTTTTCTCTTTTGCTGCCTTATTTGTGTTGAGTAATATTTAATGTTTCATTTCTTGTCCTCTATTGATTTGCTAGCTATATCTCTCTTTAAGTTCTAGTGGTTGCTCTGGGCTTTACAATATGTATCTCTAACTTGTTATAATCAATCTTTACTATCTTCAAAGGC
The DNA here is from genome assembly GCF_002776525.5 of Piliocolobus tephrosceles. Classification (NCBI taxonomy): domain Eukaryota; kingdom Metazoa; phylum Chordata; class Mammalia; order Primates; family Cercopithecidae; genus Piliocolobus; species Piliocolobus tephrosceles. Next base: position 132,309,556 of record NC_045440.1, on the reverse strand, counting down.
TATTTGCCATTTCAAGAAATATAAGAATATTACGCAATACATTTCCATTTCTCCATCATATCATTTGTGCTATTGTTATATATTTTTACAACTATAATATGAAACATTAAAAAAAATTTTTTTTAAATGTTTATCCTCATGTTTGCTATTTCTAGTATCCTTTGTTTCCTTGAGTAGATCTAGACTTACATGTGGTATTATATCCTTTCAACTTGAATAATTTCTTTAATATTTTTTGGTAGTGCAATTTTACTGATGATAAATTTTTTGCTTTTGTTTGCCTGAAAAATGTCACGTTTTAATTTTCACTTATGAAGAATATTTTCACATAAAATGAAATAGTATCTTGACGATACTTTATTTTTTTTTTCAAACATTAATGTGATTCTGTTGTCTTCTGGTTTGGATTTATTCTGATGAGAATTCAGCGATTAGTCTTAACTTTGTCTCGTATACAAAGTATGTTTTTTACTCTGGCTACTTTTAAGATTTTCATGATTTCTTTCTTTAGCAATTTGATAATGCTAGACTTTGGCTTTGTTTTCTTTCAATTATCCTTCTTGGTGAATGTTGAGTTTCTTTGATCTATGTGTTTATACACTTCATTATATTTTTTTAAGTTTGGGCCAGTATATTTTTAAACACTTTTCCTGCAACTTCTCTTCCTTTTATCTTTGATATTCCAATTACCTGTATGTTAGACAGCATAATAATTTGTTACAGATTCCTGAAGTCGTTTTTCTTAAAACTATTTTTTTTCTCTATGCTTCATTTTGGATACCGTCTAATTGTTATGCCAGTGCGTTCACTTTTACTTAATCCTGTAGTGTTTAATTTGTTAGGTCCATCAAATATATATTCTTTTTAATTTCCAATATTTCATTTTTATTTCTAGATGTTCTGTTGGGTTCTTTTTTATGACTTTCATCTTGTCCATGCTTTCCTTGAAATTATTGAACATAAAGTTATAAAGCTCTTACTTGCCAGCTAATTCCAACAATGCTGTAATTTCATTAATTAAACAGTTTGTTTTTGTTAATTGTTCTCCTGATAATGAATTACATTTTACTGCTTCTTTACATGTCTAGTAATTTTAGACTAGGTGTTTAACACATTGAATATTACATTGTGTAGTGTATGATTTTGTTGACTCTTTATTTTTAACAAATGTTGAGTTTCATTTTGTCAAACATTTTTGTTCTTTGCATGTAGTTTGGCCATTTTGAAGCTTATTTTTAAATTTTCTTTAGATGGATCTAGGGTTTCCTTTACTACAGAACTAGTTTTGTACTACTACTATGATATAGCCTTTTTGAGTTCCCTATTGATGGTCCTGTTTAGAAGTCCAACACTTTGTAACCTTTGTCATCTCTGGTAATTGTTTATTTTACAGCTTTTTAGTAGTTACTTTCTTCTTTGAGTAACAGATTTTAGACTAGACTTATAGACTTACTCCACACCTGGGCAGGAAGGGGATACCTAGCCAGATTTAAGGATATCTTTTGCTTTATATATATCCTCTTTCTGGGTACTCTGTCCCACAAAAGCTGTAGGACTCAATGTCTTGAACTTTTATCTTTGCCTCTTCAACTTAGTAAGATTGTCGAGCTTGTATTAGATTTGGCCTTTGTTATGGAATGAATTGTGTTCCCTGTAAATTTATATATTAAAGCCCTAATCCCCAGTACATCAGAATCTAACTGGATTTGAATAGGGCCTTTAATAGGTAATTAAATTGGCCAGGGATGGTGGCTCATGCCTGTAATCTCAGCACTTTGGAAGGCCAAGGAGGGCAGATCACCTGAGATCAGGAGTTTGAGACCAGCCTGGCCAACATGGTGAAACCCCATCTCTACTAAAAAAAAAAAAAAAAAAAAAAAAATTAGCCAGGCGTGGTTGCAGGTACCTGTAATCCCAGCTACTCAGGAGGCTGAGGCAGGAGAATTACTTGAGTCTGGGAGGCAAAGGTTGCAGTGAGCGAACATCACGCCATTGTACTCCAGCCTGGGTGACAAGAGTGAAACTCCTTCTCAAAGACAAAAAAAAAAAAAAGTAATTAAGTTAAAATGAGGCCAATTGAGGCCAATAGACCTGGAAGACCAATTGGCCCTTATCCAATTGGACTGGTGTCCTTACAAGAGGAAGTTTGGATATACAGGAGATTCTAGGAATGCACATGCATGAAAAAAAGATCAGATGAAAATACAGTGAGAGAGTGGGCATTTACAAGCCAAGCAGAGAAGCCTCAGAAGAAACTAAACCTGATTTTGGACTTCCAAACTCCAGAACTGTGAAAAAATAGGTTTTTGTTATTTAAGCCACTCAGTCTGTGGTATTTTGTTACAATAGCCCTGGCAAACCAACACAGCCTTCTTGTAGGCAGTCTGGAATGCAATGCTAGATAAAAAGCCTGGAGCATCACAGGGTTAATCTTATTTGTTTCTCTTTATTCAAAGATTACAATCCAATCCTGTGTTACATATTGTACACAGGACTATAAAAACAGGTCTTATAAATTTTGTTCCATTTTCTAATTGTTAATCATGTGAAATCAAGTCTGACAGTAATGAAGGCAATCATAACTGCCTTGATTTTTCATTTTCTGAAACTCTTAGAATTCAGGCCTTTACCTGTCATATTGATGTTTTAGTTTTTTTTTTTTTTTCTTTCTTTTTTTAAATCTTACTCTTCCATTTTTCCCTATTTGTCTTTATTCTACTTTCTGGATTATCTTGTAAAATGTCTCTATTATCTTCCATTTCTTTGTATTTTTTTTTTGGGAGGGAGTTTTCTTTCAATTTATCTTCCAAATCTCCTATTCATTTTTCATTTGACCATTACACGTTTAGTTTTCAAGAACTCATTTTAATTCTCTGAAAGTTCCCTTTTGTATAGTTTTCCGTTGTTATTTCATCTCTGAGAACATTAACCTATCTTCAAAATTTTTTCTGCTTTTATTTTCTCTTTCCTTTTCTATTTCTTTCTTACTTGTTTGTTTTTCCTCTTCTTTTTCTCCTCCTTCCTCCTCCTCATTCGGCTCCTCTACCTTCTCTTTTTTTCTGTTTGCTTGTTTTCATCTCTATTTATCATATGGAGGTATTTTCTCAAATGATCGTTAGCTATTTGTTCACATATAAAAATGAAGCATATAATCAAATATTAAAGGCTGATTGAAACTCACTGTGGATGGACATGTCAACTGATTGCTTTCTCTCTAGGGTGACTTGGATTGCTCATTGTGTTGAGAGAAATCCACATGTTTATGTGTGTATATATGTATGTGTGTGTATGTATATGTGTGTATATATATATGTGTGCATATGTGTATGTGTATATTTGTGTGTATATATATTTCTCACAGTGCTGTAGATAAGTGTATTCTTTTGTGGGCAATGGACAGTTCAGCCCGTGAATTTGAGTGGAGGGAGTGACATAGCCTGAACAGATCTAAATAGACTTGTGGACCTTGAAGAGACTTAGGCTTTAATTTTTGGTGAGAAAAAAAACAATGGGAAGATCTTGAACAAAGCAGTGACAAGGTGAAGCTTATACTTTCACAGATCTCTGGCTGCTGTGGGCTACAGCCTGGTGAGCAGGGTTTGGCAGAGGGACCAGCTAAGCACAGTGATAGTCACCTCAGGGAGTTTTGATGACCTGAACCAATTTACCAGGGGTGGAGGGGGTGAGAGTTGGTTGATGAAACTGATTGTATATATATGCATATGTATGTGTGTGTGTGTGTGTGTATATATATATACACACACACTCTGCAGTGCTATTCCTTTCCTTCATGTAGCAGCAACTCAATGGGAGACAGGCCTTAACCATCAAGGAAAGGTAAGTGGATTGCTTTATGGGGTCTTTGGCCAACTAAAGAAAAAAAAATACACACACACATATACATATGTATAAATATGTAAAAATACATATATATACAAAAAATGTACATATACATATGTATATGTAATTATATATACATATACAAAAAATTTTACATATACTTATACAAAAACATGTATGTAAAAATACATATGTAAAATATAAATATATAAAACATAAAATATATAAAAATATTTAAAAATACATATGTAAATATGCAAAAATGAATATGTAAAAATACATATATATGTGTATGTATTTTTTTCTTTAGTTGGCCAAAGACCCCATAAAGGAATCCACTAATCTTTCCTTGATGGTTAAGGCCAGTCTCCCGTTGAGTTGCTGCTACATGAAGGAAAGGAATAGCACTGCAGGGTATCTAGACTTCTGGATAACTCCCTGTTTTCAGTTAGGTTCTCTAACGTGACCTTTGTCTGCTATCCTTCTGGTTTAACCTCTCCAGAAATAAACCTCCATTCTTATGTGAAGTAGAAGAGGGAATGTTGCCTGTTGTTTGAGAGTCCTAAAGTTCTAGTTCTAAAGTTCTGAGTTCTAAAGGTCTGGTACAGCTTTCTGATACAGTTATTTACATTTCAGTTTTGCTGTAAAAGACACATGATTAGACCTGTGGTTTAGAGGAATCATTCTAGCACCAGAGTACAGGATGTATTATGTATCCTGAGGTCCCTATAGGAGTTAGATGATAGTCCAGGATGATGACTAGTTTTCTGACACAGTTTTCAGGCAATCATCCTGAGACCACTTTAAGAGCTGTCAGGTCCCTTGAACTTGTAGACTTTCTAGAGTTTTGTGGTATAAATCAGCTTGCTTTTCAGGTTCTTCATATTTTCTTATTTGGGTTTCAGCATTGCAAAATATTGTTGAAATTGTTTCTTCTCTTTTTGACTTCATGAATGTATGCCTTTTAGAGAAATCTCTTCACTGTTCTTTTAAGTGGGATTTGAATAAACAGCAGAGATTATTGGGAATGTTCAGTTGTTTGGGAAGTCCAGGCATTAGTCTTTTAGTTTATTTTTAATATTTAGATGAGGAAATTGAGGCATAGTAAGTCTAAAGAAATAACCAGGCATCACCACGAGTTCTTGTTGCCCATGCAAAGGGGCTTGTCTTTTTCCTGGAGGCAATGGAAAGCACAGAGGGATTAAAGCAGGAGAGCAATGTAATCAGAGTTGCATTTTAGAATAAATCTCATTTTTAAAATTAAAAAAATTCATTAGCAAAGTCAGGAAGACTGATTAGGAGGCTCAAGCAGCAATTTAAGAAAGACTTATGGCAGTTTGGTCTAGGGCAGTGACCATGGGTCATGGTCCAGAATCCTGACATTTACTTTCAGTGGTTTTCTTTCTTTTCATCTGTCTTTCTTCCTTTCTTCAATGAGAATGAAATCCTGCCAATTTTACTTTCTGAAATTCCCCAAATATACCTTCTTTTCTCTCATCATCCTGGACTATCATCTAACTCCTATAGGGACCTCAGGACACATAATATATCCCCCACTCTGCTGCTAGAATGATTCCTCTAAACCACAGGTCTAACCATGTGTCTTTTATAGCAAAAACTTTTCAATAGTGCTTCGAAATTCAGAGAAAACAAAACTTGAGTTCCTTAGTCTGGCATTCATTTTTATTATGTTTTACTGTAGTGTTCATCTGTAATGTATTGAAATTTTTTTAAAAAGAAAAGCAAATCTGGTCCTTCATCACAAACAGTTTGGAAAACTCTACTTGAGAAAATATTTTTCATGTCGAAAAAACTAAAACCTTGTGCGATACCAGTTTCCTAACCTCATTGGTCTGGCCTTATAAGCATCATAATTATCTGGGAGATAGCAGATTAAAAGTGAGAGAGGAGGGGAAAGAAGGGAACTCTGTACACGTCAAGTATTTGCTCTCTTTCCAGCAATCTTCTGGGAGTTTTACATATGTAGAAAAGTAAAGAAAATATTTTAACTATTTACATTAAAGTCTCCTTTAGGAATGAAACTCTTTGTCTGGAAAAATGCCTTGATTAACCACCTTAGCCGGGTGACTCAAAACAGATAAAACTCTACAAGAGAAGTAAGAGGGAAATTGTTGTTGAAGGGAGCAGAAAGAGAGACAGAAGTCCTAAATAACCTTACAGAAACTTGGAGCCCACAGACAGAAGTGGCCAATGGGAAATTAGATGGCAGAGCGCCATAAAGACACACTAATAACTGGTATGAATGACTCTGAGATTATGCCCAGGGAAGGGGGTGTGTTTTATATTTAGTTAGTTTGAAACAGACAGAATATCAAATCAATAGGAGCCAAGATGAAAATGAGAGTAACTTGTTAAAGGCCAGAACTCAGAACAAAGAGTAAGTAGCAGAATGTAAATATGTCACCACTAAGAAGTTACAGAAAGCTTAGACAGGGCACGGAACTTCCCAATAGTCAAGAGATATGTAATGTGAACCAAGTTGTTTAAAATCTCTCAATGGACAGCTACGGTATAACAAATTACCACAAATAGAGAGGCAAAATAGCCCATATATATTGTTTTATTATTTTGTGGATCAGGCATAACTTAGCGAGATTTTCTGATTTAAGGTCTTTTATATTTAAAGAGAAAAAGAGATAAATTTATTTTAAGAATTATCTCGTGTGATTTTGGGGACTGGCAAATCTGAACTCTGTAGGGCAGGCTAGCAGTCTGGAAGTTCTAGCAAGAGTTGATGTGGCAATCTTAGTCCACATACCACAGGGGAACAGGTTAGAAACTCAAGCAGGGATTTTATGTAGCTATCTTGAAGGAAAATTCTTTCTTTTGGGGTCAACCTCAGTCTTTGCTCTTATGGCCTTTAACTGATTGCATGAAGCCCACCCACATTATGGGGTAGAATCTACTTTACTCAAAGTCTGCTTATATGAATGTTGATAATTATTCAGTCTACTGACTTAAATCTTAATCACATTTAAAAAAAACCCTTCACAGCAACATCTGGACTGATGTTTAGCTAATCCACTGAGAACCACAGTCTGGCCAAGTTGACACAACATTAACCACCACAAGATGTAATCAACGTGTTAGCTAGGACTAGTGTCTCATCAGAAGGCTCAACCAGGGAAGGATTTGCTTTCTAAACTCATCTAGTTATTGGCAGAATTCCATTCCTTGCTTGCTGTTATATTGGGGGTCTAAGTTCCTCATTGACTGCTGACAGGTTGACAAGGTTGTTCTTGGTTCTTTGCCACATGGGCCTCTTCATGCAATAGTTAACTTCAATAAACCATTGAGGAAGAATTTGTTAGCAAGAGAGAAGCCACAAACATATGTAACCTAATCAGGGAAGTGAGATCTTGCCACTTCACCACATTCAATTAATTACAAGCAAATTCTCAAAACAGCCCACAACTAAGGGAAGAGGATCACATAAAGGCATAAACACTAGCAGGTGGGTATCGTATTAGAGCCTACTTGTCATAGAGAGCTTATCTTCATTTCAGGTAAACTTTTTTATTGAAGTCCTCATAATCTGTTTATGAAGTAGTCATTTTTATTACCATTTCACATATTAACAAATAAGGATTCAGACAGCTTTTCTGTCTAGATCAACATAACACATCAAGTCAAAGCAAAAGACAGTAATTAAGGCTGCATCTATTTGCTACTGAGAGCTTTGCTTGACCTCCTACTTTACAACATAATATCGTTTTGTTGTTGTTGTTGTTGTTGTTTCATTAGAAATTCCTATTAGAAAAACTGATACTCATTGCCTTTTCTCAAATTTAAGTACTCCAATAGACCTTTGACTTTCCCAAATACAACCTTCGATGTCTCTTTGTATTGCACAAATTAGCCACATTTTCTGATCCCTTGGCTATCCAACTCTAAAACTGGAACTATTCCGCTTTGCTAGCAGGCTTACGTCATCTCATTCTTTGTAACCAGATTTTCCCTGTAAGAAGAAAAATAATCTCATGGCCTGGCCACCCATTACCAGGGAAGTCAAGCTCTGGATTCTATTCCAAATTTTACCCTAAGTTCTAGACTGTGAATCCAAGGTATGAATTTCATAAACGTCTCATACCTAACTACCTGCCTGATATTCCAGTTTCTCTAGGACTGGGATGCCTACCTTTATTCCTTTTAGGGTTTCTAAAGACCACAGTCATGATTCTGAACCTACGCCATTGTAGCTAAGCCCCCTTCTCCACCTTTTTCCATACTACTCATTATTAAAATATTGCTCTTCGCAGGTAGGTAGAGAAGATGTGGAGGTTTATGACATTTCTTCTGGGTTTGTGATGCATGAAAAGATGCATTAATAAAACTTCTAGTTTGTATTCTTAGATTACTTAGTACAAATTTCGAATACAAAGGAAGAAAATTCCAGGCCATCTAGCTAAGAGAAAATATGGGAAATTGAAGGAAAAGATTTTTGTATAATTCCCCAAACTCTATAGCACCTACTCAAAGTAAGCTATGGTTATTTTTTAAATAATGCTTTTCCCTCGATATCAATACAACAGACTACTTCTCTTCCTTCTCCAAATATTAATATCTCCTGTTGACCTCCATTGTGCAAAGTACTGAGTTCAAACCACCTGTGGTTGTATTCAAGAGTTTCCATGATCTAACTGCAAGCATTTTTTTCAACTTTATTCCTGTCTCTGCATTATAATCCCTTCCCCTTCTTTGTGTATGATGGTTGTCCCTTAACTCTTAACCTATTAAACTTGATTCAATATCTTTGCATTCCGGTCCAATAACATCATATCTAGTAAGTACTAGAGAGTACATACTATCCCTTACAGAAATATCAATGAAATGCTCTTTTATCTGTCATCCTCAGTACATTGTTTATATCTAGCCAAGCCCATATTTTATTCTATCACATGATATGGCTCATTGTCTACATGCCTTTCTTCCCTTATTAGTTCAGAACACTTTAAAATATAAGGCCTACTTTGCTTCCTTTGTTATATTCCAATCCTCAGACTCCATCACACTGCCGTGAATAAGACATAGGGATAAAACAATGTAGGGGGTAGGATATAGATTTTTGGAATCAGATGCACATAAATTTGGAAATAGGTTCTAACAGTGTAGATGTGATTGGAGAAGTTACCTGACCCCCAAGTCTTGGCTTTCTTACCTACTAAATGAAAGATAACATTGCCTGTCTCAAAGTTTTGCTGTAAGTACTCACTAGCATTAAATATATACAAAAATTGGCACAATGTAAATAATTAATGTTTCTTTCCCCAATCTCCCATTCCCACAGTCAAAACCCACTCCCAATTCCACCTTCCTCTCCCACCCACTTTCTGTAGTTCCACTGCACCATTAATTAATATTTGTTAGATTGGATTGAATGCTCTGTCACTGGCCCCCTTGACTCAGGAAGCAAAGGACTCACTTCTTTCTCTTCAGTCTTTTTGCTTGGTTGGTATGTTGAATTGTTTTTTCTCCTCCTCCCATTCTGTCAGTCTTAAATCCTTCTTTTGTGTCCTCTTCCTATTCCAAAATTTTATTTTTACCTACAAGTTTTTGTTTACATTGTATCTGTCTTCTGCTGGAAAAGCATGGCCTTGTGAAGCTGGCATTTGTTTAATCTTCTGGCGTCTCAAGACCTGCATTTTTGAATTTTCTAAAGTTCCCTGTGCTGGGAACTTCACATATGCCAGAGCTGCTGAGTAAATGCTCCAACCTGAAATGAGAGTCATTCCAAGGTTAGGTCATCTCCCACTATGCACCTCCCTCATCCACAGCCAGGCAAAATAAAAGTTTCCATGGAGATGAAACAGAAATGAGTCCATCTGATCAATTCTAAGTATTATAAGTAAGAATTCATTTTAATAGATGTTTGTGGCATGAGCTGCTTGTCACAGTTAAGAGGAGAGCCGAAATTATCAAGTAAATTTTTACTATTGAATATTTACTTAGCTCAATGTAAGAGGGAGGCTAGGTCCCTGCCCTAAGAGAGCTTAAAATTTATTTGGGAATAAAAATGAATCCATGAGAAAGAGTAGGCAATTAAAGAAAGAGATTAAAAAGAGCTAATTTAATGAGTATTGTCTGACTGCATAAACAAATAAATACATAATTAAATGAATGGACGAAAATAATTACAAGAAAGAACAAATGAAGACTGGAGCATTAAGGCTGTGCTTTTAAAATTTGACAATGTCTCTAATTCAAAGCAAGTTATATCTTTAAATAATTTGCATTAGAACTACACATTGATCTTGTTAAATAAACAATTTAAGCCATTTCGACAAAGACACATTTAAGTATTCACAATGGTCCAGACCTTACTGAGCCCAAAAGGTAAACAAGATGAATAAGTTATCGTCCTTTCTCTAGGATTGAAACAAATCTCTCCTGTCACTTTCCTGTAGATTATTGCCAAGATATCCCATGTATAGGCTGACATCCTCTAAGCCAGTAGAATATCAGTTTCTGGCACAATAATAGATTGAATGGAAACTGTGTTGGGACTCAGGACCACTTGCTGGTTGATAAGGATCACTCAATGTGTCTCTTTTAACAGTTGGAGAACTTTATGTTTCTCTTTCTGAAAGTTGTTTGACACTTTCATTTTCTGTTCTAGGTATGTGAAATATTCACTATGTTCCCAACTATATTGTACATTTCCTGCCAGCAGGATCTATTTTTATTTATCTATGCATCTTCCACACAGCCTAGCATACATCTGATAGATGACAGATACTCAATCTATATTGGATGAATGAATGAATGAATGAACAAGTGTAGTATAAAATAAAGATGTGTACAGTAAGTCCTCACTTAATGTCTTTAATAGGTTCTTAATAACTGCAACTTTTAGCAAAACAATGTATAATAAAACTGATTTACTGTAGGCTATATTGAAAACAAGAGCTAAGTTCCACTGATGTATTTCTAGTCACAAAAATATAACCAAGCGTCTAAATAAAGGCCAAAACCACTTTTGATATTAAACATTGAAATAAATGTGAACTACACATACACATACATTTGTAAAAGATAAAAATGAGAAAGATAATTATTTACCCCATTTTTGGTGAATCAGCGAGTAACAGTGGTTTTAGTGGAGGTTGGTCAAGTTAAGGAATAAATGTCTGCAAACCAAAATTTTTAAGGATTCCCTCCTACCACCACAACATTCAAAAACAGTAATTCTGACAGCCCTCTGAGTGCTTTTTGCTGAGTGCTTTTTGTCCCTCGTTGTTTATTGTTGTGCATTTGTATGACTATTATATACCTTATGAATTTTTATCTTTCAATAATTTGTATTCATTCATTTATTTTCTAACCCACTATTCCAGTTCAGGATAATGTGGGTGGCTGGAACCTATCCCTGGCAGCTAAGTGTGCAAGGAGGGAGCCATTCCTGGCTAGAATGTTAATCCACCTCAGGGCGTCCTCACACACACACCCATATTCACTCAGACTGGGACCGTGCAGACATGCCAATTAACCTAATGGCACAACTTCGGGATGTGAGAAGAAACCAGAATATCCAGGGAAAACCCATGTAGACAATGGGAGAATGTGTAAACTCCACACAGACAGTGGTCCTACCCTGTAATCAATTATTTTTCTGATCAAAATTATAATAAAACAAGGTTGAACAAAACAGTTCCTGGTGCACCAGGAGCTCTCAGTCTGGTTGAAAAATCAGAATGCAAACCCGTAAGGATAACTCAATATTGCTAAGTATCATAGCAATAATAAACACTGCAAACATAATGGGCAATTGGCAGAGCTTAAGAGTTTTGAAAAGACATAGGAAGAGAGATAAACCTGAAGATCTAAAGGATGAGTGAATTTGCTAAGTGAAGAAGTTATGAAGATAGACAGAAAGATGAGATGGCAAACTAGTGGTGAAATAGAGGCAATTCATTAAATAAGGCAATGAGACATTTCCCTCATTAGAGACAGAGGGAACAGCATGTGCAAATGGTGCAGATAAATGAGCAAGTTTGACGTTTATAAATAACTTGCGGTGGTTACAATGGGGATGTCAAATGGAGAGTCAGCACAGAGAGGAACAGCAAGACAGACTGGAGTCAGTTTGTAAGGACCCTGCCATGCCAGTTTGAACTTCATCACTTGAGCAACAATAAGCCATTGATATTTTTTAAGTGTAGTGAGATAGTCAAATTTCTGTCTTGGAAAGGCAACTCTGGCTGAGTTTGGGAAGGTGATCCTCAGGAACTAGGAAGGAAGAAAATATTTACTGAGCTAAGTCTATATATGCCAGGATATACTTTAGGGGATTTCACAGATACATTGAAGTTTGCTTTATGTAATCTTTACAGCCACCTCAGAAATAAGCATTAGTATACTCGTTTAACAGATACAAATATGACACTTGAAATTATGAATAGAAGAAGGTTTAGAAATTGAGAAACTTCACAATTCTAGGGGAGATAAAAGTGAGTGTATCCTAGAGGAGGGATATTGAAGAAAGAAGGGCAAGAAGAAGAAATACAGCATATTGGAGAACTCAGAATTCAGGAGGCATAATTAACAGAATCATTGGTTGCAGGTAGGCATGAGGAAGAAAGATAGTGATAGTGAAAGAATGAATTCCAAGTCTCTAGAGTGTTGAAAGTTTTGGGACTTATATATAACCACCTTCCTCCAGTGATTTTTACATCTCTCACATTTTTTCTAATACAATTACCTTGAAACTTATGGAAGTAGATATTTATTTCCTTTGAGATGAAAAACTAAGTTTTAGGAACTTGTGTCTTTAGTATTATCTCCTCAGGAGTTGGCTGCTGTAGCAAGAAAGAACCGTGATACTCTGTTTTCAAGACAATTGCATATCTTTCAGCTCGGGTGTGTTGGGAGGATTTCTGTTCATAAACTGTTCAGAGGAATTTGGAAGCAAACAAATATGTAAGTGCAAAGAACTGTATCAGATGGGAGACACCACCCAGACTCTTAGCAAGCCAAAACTCACTTGGAAGCAATTAGTGGCTCAAGAGACTGATATCATAGAGGATCAAAGTGTTCACTGGGAAGTGATTTCGGGAGTAGAGGCCGCCAGTGACTTCACAGCAAACCACACGGTGATTGTGAAACTCTTACTGCATTTTGCAATGTTATACACAGCAGAGGGATGATTCCAAGTCCAGAGAAATCCTGCTGACATCCAAAAAGCCTCTTTTTTATGTTTCCAAGAACTTCTAGTACCGTGTATTTTCCTTCTCCCAGGCCTAATTTTTGGTGATCTGTTTCCTATTTTGAGAGTTTCTTTAACAACTAACATGATTGGTGAATTTAGTCATGCATATACCCAGGCTTCTGTTTTACAACGGAATTATGCGTACATGAGCTGGATTAGGGTTAAGAAGATAAAGACAGAATGTTAATGCACTTTCTTGACCCCTCTGTCATAGTTCTGACCACTTGCTCCGACCAAAGTGATGAAGGAGGAAATAAAAACAGAGGATGTGAGTGACACAGGAAGCTAGAGGTGGAAGAGAAGCAAAGAGACCTCAAAGAAACCTTTATCTAGTGAATCTAATGAAGAGCTCCTCATTAATCTCTCTCACAGAATCATACTTTTTGTTTTACAGCATTTATGAAAGATTGTGGCTTTCTTCTTACAACAGATTACCACTTATCATCCCTAAAATGCTCAATAAGCCCTAAAATCATGGTATTCGGGAGACTATAATGAGGGAATGTGTGTGTGTGTGTGTGTTGGAATAATAGTGAATGCCAAAGTGAAAACACAACCCAAGATTTGTACCTGGAGTTTAATCTAGGTAGAAAGATAAGATTTATAGTTTCCAAATATGAAACTCAGGCAAAACTAGACCAATGAGCCAATGAAATGGTAGCTTCTATACATGGTATCATACTCTCAGGATCACTTTCTTTAAGGATAAAATTTCAGACTGCTTAATTCCATACATATTATCAAATTCCTTAGCAAAAGATTCCAGTCTTCCTTGGCCCTGCCATCATCTCTCACCTTCCTTTCCTCTACACTCCAACACATAAACACACACGTGCACATTCTACATTGCAGCCATCCTCTTATTCCCACTCTATTAGTTTCCTGATGCTGCTATAGCAAATTGCCACACACTTAGTGACTTAAAACAACATACAGTAATTATTTTATTATGCTACAGGTCAGAAGTCCAACATGAGTCTCACTGGGCTAAAAACACCAAGGTGCAGGTAGAGCTGGGTTCCTTTTTGAGGCCCTAAGGGAGAATATGTATAATTTCCTTTTCTACACTCTGGAGGCTGTCTGAATTCTTTGGCTGATGGCCCCATCTCCCCCTCTTCAAAGATAGCAGCATGGTGTTTTTTAAAATCTTTCTCCAATTCTGATCCTATCTTGCTGTTTTTTTCTTATTTTAAAAGGATGCTTGTAAATACATGGAGTCCACAAAAAATCCAGGATAATCTTATCATTTTAAGATTTTTATCATAATTATATCTGTACAGTCCTTTTGTCATATAAGGTAACATATTCAGAAGCTTTGTGGAATAGATCATGAGCATCTTTGAGGGATAGTGGTCTTTTTTCTGCCTATTGCACCTAAAGAACACTGAGAATTTTCCCACTTTTATATCTTCTTGCAGCCTGATTTATCTGCCCAAATTCCCTTTCCTTCCTTGTCTAACTTGAGATCACCCAACCTGACTATGACCTCTTCTTTAAATCTCTTTCTAACTATCTTTCCCTTGGAAGAATTGCTGTTGCATCCTTATCTCCATGGCAACATGTTAAATATTGAGTTTATTACAGCGTTTATCACATAGTGTTGTTTTTCTCTGTCATTTATCTGTTTCTTGCAATAGAGTGAGAGTTTATCAAGGTCAGAGTATATACCTTTCTTGTTTTTAATTACTACTACCTAGAAAAGTACCATTACTAAACATGGTTTATCTTGTATTTAACTGAATTCATTGGTAAAGGTAGAATATTTTTTATTATTAGTGACAAAAGACATTGTTGTGTTCCTTCTTGTACCAGTTCAATATGCTTTCTTCACCTGTGCCCTTGAAAGGCTATGCTTATACCGTAATACCTAAGTTCAGAATTTAGAAGGAATTTTTTTAAAAGATGATTATTTTATGTGGTACCAGAACCTAAAGCTAGGACTAAAACACCAACTTACTGAGGGCCTACTTTTGACTCATCATGAGCAAGAACTTTCTGGTGAGAAAAAAGCTGTAAGTTAAGAATTGTCTCTCTTAAAAGCGGGACTATGTTACTGCACTGAATATAATTAATAGAGAGCAGAAATACATCCACCTGGAAGGCTGGAAAGGCTATTCTGTGTTATGTAGCTCGATCAGTGAAGAACAACTGCTTGCTTAATATAAGGGCAAATTAAAAACAAAAACAAAAACTATTGCCACATTAAAAAAATCAATGTTAAATATATTGAGAATGATATAATGAGAAATATGGGGGCAAGGTGCACAAATAATTGTTCTCTTTTCAGCTTTGTCCTAGGCTGGGTTAAAAAAAGAACTGGTCTCTTTCCTGAAAAAATATCATAAACAAGTTTGAAAAGACCTGAAAGAGCTGAAGAAAGCAATAGGCAGTTCTATAATACTCCAACCCTAATAATAGATATATCATATAGGTAAAAAATTATCTAGATAGATGATAGATCATCTACATAGATGATAAATCATTTCGACAGAAGATCAATAAAGAAATAGAAGACTTGAAAAGCACTATAAGCCAACTAGATGTAACAGACAAATACAATACTACACACAACAATAACAGAATACACATTATTCTCAAGTACATGCGGAACTTTCTCCAGGGTGGACCATACATTATATCCAAAAGGTAAGTCTCAAGAAATTTTAGAAGACTCAAATCCTACCAAGCATCTTCTTTAATCACAATATAATGTAGCTAGAAATCACTAATAGAGGGAAAACTGGAAATTTTACAAATACATGGAAATTGAACAACACACTCTTAAATAGCCACTTGGTTCATTGCATAAATCGTTTGAGTGGGAGCTAAACATTGATCACACAAGGACATAAATATGAGAATAATAAACACTGCAGACTACTAGAAGGAGGAGAAAAGGAGGAACATGGGTTGAAAAACTACCTATCGGCTACTATGCTCATAGTATCATACTCCAAACCTCAGCATCATGCAATATTCCTATGCAACAAACCTGCATATGTACCAACTGTATTTAAAATACAAGTTGAAAAAAAGAGAAATAAATCAAAAAGAAAATGCAAAATATTTCAAGACAAATGGACATTAATACATGGCCTACAAGAACCGATGGGATACAGTGAAGCAGTGCTCAGAAGGAAATAATACGAGTATAACTTTAAATACATGTTTTATGGAGAAGGATCTCAAATCTAAAACCTAACTTTACACCTCAAAAACCTAGAAAATAAAAGCAAACTAAACTTAAGCTAGAAGGAGAGGAATAATAATGAGTACAGCAAATATAAGCACAATAAAGTAGAAAAACAACAGAATCCACAAACCTAAAAGTTGGTTCTTTGAAATTTTCAGCAACATTAACAAACCTTTAGGTAGACTGAGAACAGAAGAGAGAAGACAGAAATAACTAAAATCAAAAACCAAAATGAGACATTACTATATCCTTAAAGAAATAGAAGAATTATAAGAAAACACAATGTCAACCGTATACTAATAATTTAGATAGCCTAGTGAAATGGGCAAATTCCTAGAAAGAAACAAATTATGAAAACTGGTTTAAGAAGAAATAAAAAATCTAAACAAACGTATAACAAGTAAAGAAATTGAATAAATTATCAAAAACCTCCCAACAGAGAAAAGTCTAGGACCAGATGGCTTCACTTGTGAATTCTACAAGATATTTATAGAGGAATTAACACCAATCCTTCTCAAACTCTGGCAAATAAATACATGAGAAGAAGATGAAGGAGCACTTCTCAATTTATTGTACAAGGCCAGCGTTATCCTTATACCAAAACCAGACAAAGATATTACAAGGAAATAAAACTAGAGATTAATATATCTTTTGAATATAAATGCAAAAATTTTCAGCAAAATTCTAGCAAGCCAAATATAATAGCATATTAAAATAATTAAATGCCATGAGCAGATGGGATTTCTCCCAGGAACGTAAGAGTTTTTCAATATAAAAAAATTAATCAATGTAATACACCATATTAATAGAACAAAGAAAAAAATGCATAAGATCACCTAACTTGACACAGAAAACACATTTTGTAAAATCCAACATCCTTTCATGATAACAAAAAATCACTTAGAAAATTTTCTCAACATGAAGAAGGGTACTTATGAAAAAGTCAAGTCACAGCTAACATCATGCTTAATAGTGAAAACCTGAAAACTTTCTAACAGTAGGTCCAAAACAAAGATGACCTCTTTCGCCACTGCAATTCTGCATTTTACTGAAAATTCTAGCCAGGACAATTGGGCAAGAAAAATAAATAAAAGCTATCCAAATTGGAAATAGAAAAGTAAAATTATCTCTATTTCAAGATGACATGATAAAGTAACATATAAAATCTCAAAATCTACACACACACACACACACACACACACAATTAGAGCCAACAAAAAAGTCACAAAGTTGATCAACACAAAAGTCAATTCTGTTTCTAAAACCCAGGAATGAACAATCCAAGAAAAATATATGTTTTTAAAATTCCACTTTTCATATCATCCAAAAATAAAATAAATTTAACGAAGTGAAAGATTTGTACACCAGAAACTATAAAGTATTACTGAAAGAAATTAAAGAAGTCATAAATAAATGAAAAGACATTCCATGTTTATGGATGGAAAGACTTAATATTGTTAAGATGGCAATACCACCAAAAGTTATTTGCAGATTCGGTGCAATCTCTACTGCTATTCTAACAACTTGTTTTGTAAAATGGAAAAGTTGATTCTCAAATTTATTTAATTGTGAAACATCCCAAATAATCAAAACAATCTTGAACAATAAGAACAAAGTTGGAAGACACATGCTTTCTGATTTCAAAAATACTAAAAACATACAGCAATCAAAACAGTGTGTAACTGGCATAAGAGTAGATATATTGACTAATGGAATAGAAATGAGACTCCAGATATAAACCCATATATCAATGGCCAATTGATTTTTGACAATTGTTTCTAGATCATTCAATGGAGAAAGAATACACTTTTTAACAAATGATACTATGACAACTGCAAGGGAATGAAATTGGACTCATCTCACATGATATACAGAAATTAAGGTAAAACGTGTCAACAACCTGAATATATGAACTAAAAACTATAAAACTCTTAGAAGAAAACATAGGTTAATTTTGCATCAGCTTAGATTTGATGATGATTTTTTAGATACCACACCAAAAGCATGAATAACAAAAGAAAAAAATTAATAAAGTAGACTTCAAAATTAAAAACTTTTCTGCATCAAAGAATATTATCTGAATGTGAAAATAACCTACAGAATGTGGAAAAATATTTGCAAATCTTATATCTCATAAGGGTCTACTATACAGAATATATAAAGAACTCTTAAAACACAAGAATAGAAAGATAGCCAATTAAAAAATAGGCAAAGAACTTAAATATACATTTATCCAAAAAAGATACAAATGGCCAGGAACCACATGAAAATATTTTCAACATCATTAGTTACTATGGAAATGCAAACCCAAACCACAGTGCAGTAATACTTCACACCCACTAAAGTGTCTATAATCAGAAACGCAAACATCAACAAGTGTTAGCAAGGATGTAGAGAGATTAGAACTTCCATACATTGCTGCTTGGAATGTAAAATCATTCCACTACTCTGTAAAACACTTTCCTGGTTTCTCAAAAAGGGAAAGATAGAATTACCATGTGTTCTAACAATTTCATTTCTGGGTATATAGCCAAAAAATTGAAAACAGATACTCAAAAAATACTTGCACATGCATATTTATAGCAGCATTATTTACAATAGCTGAAAGTTGGAATCAACCCAAATGTCCATCAATGAATGGAATGAAAAAACAATACACACACACACACACAATGAAATATTATTCATTCATGGAAAAAGTCAAAGTATTTATGCATGCTACAAAATGGGTGTAAATAAAATATCCACAGTAGATAAATCCATAAAAACAGAAAGTAGGAAGAAATGGCAATTAACTTGGCAATGGGTACAAGGTTTTATTTTGGAGTGATGAAAATGTTTTGGAATTAGAGGTTATGGTTACACAACATTGTGAGTGTACTAAATGTGACTGAACTGTTCACTTTAAAAGGGCCAATTTTATGTCATATGAATTAAATCTTAATTTAACAATGATTTTTTTAAACTGGATTTGTACATTGTTTCAAGGACTCACATTGTAATTAAATTTAGCTGGTAGTAATTTTTTTAAGTATATTGAGTCCCAGGGAATAAACACATAATTATACCACCAAATTTAACCATTTTAGTGCACAAAAAAATTTAAATATTTAGTGAGTTCCTATTATTTTGTCAACACAGTAGCAGGGTACCTCTTCTTCTGGGAATGACCCATTCTCTGACAATATTGACATGAAGGTCATGGTATCAGCAATGTTACTTGATCCCAGAGTTGATTTGTTTAGGAGTAGGCACTTGTTCCAGATTCGGTCATCAAATTTTTATTCAATGCAGCTTTAAAATGGAAATGCATATATTGTGGATTGTAAGAGATAAAATATAAAATTGGAAACCACTGGATTAGCTATATTTTTCACCATGCAGACCAGAGTAGGAATGGAAAGAAATTTGAAAAAAAAAAAAAAAAAAAAGTGAAAGAGAAATAAGACAGAGATTTGAAGAGAAGCATGAGGATAAAAGGAGACCTTGAGGACAGACTTGTCTCTGGTTCCGGATACTTCTCTGAACTTTCGCTTAATTGCTCTACATCATCATAAGACATTGTCTCTTTAACTTAAATTACTAGGTTTCCTGTCTCTGGAAATGAAATGAGTTATAACCATTACACAGTGAAAAAAATGAATACTGTTCTATAGACACAAAAATGTTAGTAC
Organism: Piliocolobus tephrosceles; assembly: GCF_002776525.5. Lineage (NCBI taxonomy): Eukaryota > Metazoa > Chordata > Mammalia > Primates > Cercopithecidae > Piliocolobus > Piliocolobus tephrosceles. The sequence goes on along the minus strand of NC_045440.1, from coordinate 132,289,623 downwards.
CATTGCATATTTTAAACACAGAAATATACAGACAAATTCCCTTTCTTTAAACCATGTAAATGTATACAGGATTTTAGAGGTTTAAAGTATATTTTAATGCATTATCTTATTTCGTCCTAATACCATCCTAGAAAGTAAATGTTATTTTCAGTTCCATTATAGGGATTGGAAGACTGAGCCCTAGAAAAGTAAAATGACGTGCCCAAGTTAGCAACAGAACAGGGCCTACGATTATGTTATTCCTTTAAAAGCAATTGTTACTTAGCAGTCATCTTTTTAGTACCTTTTACTGGGAGTCAGAGATAGAAAGAAATCAGGGGTGCTCCTGCCCCAGCTTTCTCTCAGTTTGGACCTCTTCTCCCATGGACACAATCTCTTCTCTGCTTTGCGTGGCCAAGTCGAATGAGCTGTTCTGTGGAGAAAAAATAAACTGTTGTCTCTCCCACTGTACTCTCACAACACACTTTTGACACCAGATGTGCGGGAATTTCTCCCAACCAACAAGCAAGCAATCATTTCTGCAGTGGATACCAGCTGGGTGCCCTCGAATTCAATTCAATTTTGACTTTATTTACCTGCAGATAGTATCAGATCACACAGGCTAAGGACACAGTCCCACACAACTGAGTCTCACTTTCAATGCCTATCACAAGCCCTAGGTTGTGCTTCCAACAACATTGACATGATGGCCATGATATCAGCAATTTTACTCCACTGGAAATTTTACTCACCTTCCCCATGGGGTTCAATTAATGTAGGTAGAGTGGCTCACAGAACTCAAAGAAATACTTCCTTATATTTAATGGCTTATTATAAAGGATGTTACAGAGATACAGATGAAGAGATGCAAAGGGTGAGGTATGGGGAAAGGGTGTGAAGCTTCCATAACCCCCTCCTGGCATGCCACTTGAGGGAACCTCCAATGTTCAGCTAACTGGAACTCTCTGAGCCCTGTCCTTTTGAGTTTTTATGCTGGCTTCATTACACTGGCATGATTGATGAAATTATTGGCCATTGGTGATGAACTTAACCTTCAGCCTGTCTCCATGGTGGTTGCAGAGTAGGACTGAATGTCCCAACCCTCTAATCTGGCTTTCATCTTCCTGGTGACCAGCCCCTTATCCAGAAGCCACCTAGAGGCTACCAGCCATGAGTTAACTCGTTAGCATACAAAAAGACACTTGTCACTTTGAAGATTCCAAGGATTTTAAGAGTTGTATGCCAGCAAACAAGGAAAAAGACCAAAGACATACACTCACAACTTCACAGCTGCGCATCCTGGACCAGTGCTGGTGCCTCCAGCTTCATAAAAGGGCTTGATCCATGGACACTCTGTCTATTGGGAACTACTCTCAGCTCAGCTGACTTCCGTACCCCTGGAACCCAAAAGCCCAGGCCCTCTCCACCCTTCTGTAACCTTTTCCCTGAAGCCATTCCCTACTAATAGCAGCATAGCTGTCCATAGATAAACAATTTTAAGAAGGTAACTTCCTACAAATGCAGTTGCTATGCCAAAGGCTTTGTTTTCTCTAACCAAAACTACTTGGTGTATGCAAAAGACTATTTTTGAAATGTTCTTATAAATCTTACTGCAAGTTATCTGGGCTCAAAGTTATCAGTCCTGGAATAGGCTATCCATAGAATCTAGGTACGTGCAGTAGATTAGTACAACTGATTCCAGATTAAAGTAAAAGCACTTATAATGGGGTGTGGGAAATGAAGAATACACAAAGAAACTCTCTGTGCTGCTTACTTTCTTGTGGAGTCTCACAGAAATCCAGTTTGGTATAGAGCTCTGTAGTGCTAAGGACCACTGTCTGCCTGCATGGTTCCCAACTCCTGGCATAATATGGCTGCTCAAATCCAACAATCATGTTTGCATTCCAGCAAGGAGGAAGAAAGTAGAGAATCTCCCTTTAAGAATTTCCATTTACCAAAATATGCACCAAAGTTTAGACATGTAATCACAGCCGCAAAGAAGCTGAGAAAGGTAATCTTTATTCTGAGTAGCCATATTCCCAGCTAAATTTTGTTCTATTAATAAGAAATAGAGGGAGAATAGATATCAGGGAACAAGTAGCAAACTTGGTCATAAGAGTGAAAGCTGTTGGTTAAATCAGCATATGGCTATGAATGTGTAGCCTTTATGCAGATGCCAAGATGGAAAATTCTGTTTCCTTAGGTCAATCATGTAAGTTCTTTTCTAAAGAGTCATCCTGGTATACCAACACCCTGGGGAAGGCAGGGAGAGAGATATCTGCAGAGCAAGAGAGTACTCGAGAGTAGCAATTAAGAATAAAAACAATACTGTTATAATTATTATGATAATAATGCCTCACATTTGCATAATGCTTCAGATTTCCAATATTTAACTTATCCTAATTGAACTCCATAGTATGTTACAAAGAATTTTGCAATGACCCAATTTTATAGAGGAGAAAATTGAGAAGCAGGGAGGTTAATTGTTTGTAAAAAGTTTATTACACAGCAAAGAAATCCTAGTCCAGGGCCTGAGCACTCTCTTCAACCCTAATTCTAATGTTTATTTATTTTTTGAGCAGCGCAATGGCAACATAAATGTGCAATTTCAGCTTGTCTGTACTCCATCACTTATTTAGCAATACACATTCGCTGAGCAGCTATTACATATCAGTGGAAATAATACATAGGGAATAACCCCAAAAACCCTTGCATTCAAAGATTTGAGAAGTTGGAAGAGCAAAGTAGCAAAATTACATTATACATAGGTATATGATATAATTATGTTTGTGCTTTTAAAACAAGAGTATACAAGATTCTTTCGTAGGGAGGAGTGGTCACTCCATTTATTCTTTTCAATTTAGAATTCTATGCCAATAAAATTCTTAGGCTACGCTGTGCCACAGAGCCTTTGCCTTTCCTAATTGACAGGGGCTTCCCTTCTCTCTCTAAGCCTTATCTTCTCAATTGCTTGATGATGTACTTCTCAGATGTAAGTCCTTGCAACATCCCAGTCAAGTAACAAGTGTGATTCCTGTTTCAAAGAAAGAATAAGGTAAGCTGGGTAGATAACATGCCCAGGATAAAAAAAAAACTATGCTAAGTCAAAATTGGAACTTCTTTTTAGTAAACTACTTGCCAAAACTATAGGGATGTAATAATAAAAATCACACTTATATATTCATTATAATAGCTACTGCTTTGTTTGCCTCTATCAGAATGTCATGAACCTAGTACATAGCTCCACATGCCAGGGACAGGTTCAGGGCTTACTATGCACAGTATTAGGTAATAACAATGATAGATAACATATTGACTATTTTATATGTGCCAGGCACTTTGTTAAATATAATGATGTCTGTCTTCTTTCATCTTTAGAGAGAAATAATGCTAAATGCAATAATGCAGCATTAAGGTGGATGACATTATTCCCTCTTAGCACATGAAATTACTCAGATCCAGCAATGTGCCTATGTTCACACAGTTCCAAAGAGTCATATTTGTTGAGTTTTAAAATGTAAGTTCTAAACTATACAAGATCAGTATTGGAATGTACAGGGAGAGAAACTATAGATGTAAGTTAAAATTTTTATGCCTTTCACTCCTCTATAAGCAAGCAATAGCGCTCAGGGATTTGACAACCATCTGTAAAAGCCACGTCCACATGGTTTGTCAGAGATTTGCTTTCTGCTGTGTTGTTCTGTAAGAAATCACTACATAGGCCTGTATCTGTGTTTTTTACCTTCATATGCAGAGGCAAGTCATTATCTTATGTTGGTCCCCAAAACTCATACAATAGGAAGTTAAAACAAAATATTTGAGTATTTTCTATTTTGTTTATTCACTCTAGTGTATCTTTCCAGTTTAGTCTTTATTTTTGATATTAATATTTTTAAATTTCTCTTTCAAATTTTCTTCAGATTTCCCAACTCACATCTGATTTTTCTTCTGACTTTTATTTATGTAGTTCTTTAATGTCTTCTATAAATTTAAGATATTTGTTTTTAAATATAAAATTATAATTTTTATATTGTGCACAACTTTCTGGTATAATTTTATTGTTTCTAGGGATTTAACATCTGTTTTTTGTTACACTTTTTTCTTATGATCACTTTGCACGGGATATGTTTTCAACATTTTTCTATTGGTCGGATTTATGTAAAGTTAATTTACATAAATTTTTAGAAGATATTAAAGTTCAGGGTAACACTTTTAACTTCATCTCCTTTACTGCTGTTTTAAGTAGTGTTCGAAAATATGGGAGCCTGCCTTCAGGGATTTCATGGCTCTTTTCTCTTCCTCTGCTTTTATCTGCACCTTCTCTTCTCTCTCTCTCTCCAGCTCTTCAGTTCCATTTTGATTCAATTTCTATATCTTTCTCCTTGTGGAACCTTGCTCTGAAGACAAACTCTGGCTGGTGAGTTTTGAGAGTTCATATAATCTAGAGTAATCCAGCTCCTTAAAACAGGCATTTCACACTCACCCTTTGCTGGAGTGGTAAAGAATACCTTAAGTTTTAGCTGATGTTTTCAAATTGCCCCACTTTGCTGAAGGAAATAAAAACCTTTTAACCCAAGACATATTTCTTTGACATATTTTGAGATGTCTGTTAGAGGGCCAACAAACAGAAATGGCCCTACAAAGTCGTCTTTTGCTGGGAAATATACATTTGTAAAAAATCTGCATTCATGCAGTCTGGCCTTCCCTTGTCCAGATGCAGGAAAGATTAACTGAGTCTGTCACCTTCAGATCTAAAGTAATATTTTACCATCGATTCTCTCTGAGGGCAGCTACCAGTGAATTTTCATCTATATAACAAGACCACCTTTACCAGCCAAGTCTTCTCTGTCCCTCCCAGCCACGCCTGCCTGTGACCTCCTAGGTCTGCATGGAGCCTCTCCTGCTTCCATAGTCTGCCTTGCCATTAAAACTTGATTTACCACATAACCTCTTTTTGTCATGCTCCAACCCCACATTTTTTTCTCTAACTCCAAGATGGTATGCCAGCTTCTGTATCCCACTGGAGAGTTGGATCTTCATGGTGAAGACTCCAATGTATAAACTTTAAATACATTTGAATACTTTTCCTTCAATTCATCAGCCTTTTGCCAGTTGATTTTTTCAGCAAATCTTCAAGGACCGAAGACCTTGGCCCCTATCTTGCTATCCAGTATTCTATTCTCCTTGCTTTCACCCCATTGTTTCCCTCTTCTTCTTCTAGTTAGTTGCTGATTCTATTCAGGCTACTGGTGATTTGCCTTCACTTGCTTGTATTTTGGAGTTCCTGATGATACTTGCTTTTTTGATAAACAATGCCCACGAGATTTTGGTTCTCAGTGTTATTGTTTAATCTTTTTTGATAGTTTATTTTTATTTCTTGTTGCTTTTAAGATTTTTCTTTTGTTTTTGTTTTTTAACAATTCCACTCTTTATTAGGTTTTTGGGGTTTGTGGTTGGCTGTTGAATCTGTGGTTTGATGACTTTCATCACTTTCAGAAAATCAGCCAATATGATCACACATATTGCTTCTGACATGTATTATTTCTTTTCTCTTTCTGGGTCTCCAATTATAAATATAGCAGATCTTTTCACTATCTTTCATGTCTGTTATGTAATTTTATTTTTTCTTCTCACTTTTAATTTTCATTAAAAAATGTATTTTCATAATTTTTTTATTTTCCACTTTTTATTCTCATTTTGTCCTTGTTGTACAACTGGAAAATTTCAACAGACCTAACCATTACTTAAATTACTTTATTTTACTGCATCTACACTGTTGCTTAACCAATTTAATGTTTTTGTCATAACAAATTTATTTGAATTTTCAGTTCCAGATTTCCATTTTATTTTATGGCTTCTAATAGTCACATGAAATTCTCAATCTTATTATCTGTTTTCTTAAACATACTATTCAGTTATTTTAAAATTTTTAATATTTTCAATATTTAGAGATTTAAATAATTTTAAAAATTGGTTCACCTTTGGATCTGCCTCTATTCCCTTCTTTTTTTTCTCTTGATTTTCAACTTTTGATTCTAACTATTTGCATTCCTGGTATTTATTAAATGTCAAATATTATTTATGGAAAATAGTAGCTGCTCTGAAAAATGTTATTTATTTTTCAGGGAAGATTTAATTTTCTCTCTGAATGGTTGAGAAAGTGAGAGAAGTATCTTGTAACAATCAGGAATTGAACAGTTTAAAGCTGGTTTTCAGTAATAGCAAAGGCTGATCTATTTCTGGTTTGTCCTCATTCATAGGATGTAATCTTTCAGGAATCTTAACTGAATATCTAGTGTTTACTAAGCTTCTTTCTCTTTACTAAAAATGGAACTGCAGTTTTTGTCTTCCAAGCACCATGATTTAGCTTATGTTTTATTCTGTTTTAGTGTCTTAGTTGCCACTTTCTACTCGACCTTTGCCTTCACGCATCCTAGGAATTGTCAAGTCTCTTCATGTGAAAACACTAGAGAAAGTCCAACTCACTTCTGAACACAAATTTAATTCTCCCTTGTCTTATAAGACTGCTGAGAGTTCTGTGCCTCCCTTACTGTTTTTGTTTTGTTTTGTTTTGTTTTTGAGCAGAGGTTTTTAACAGGCAGAAGAGAAAGAGAAACAGCTTCCTCCATAGAGGATGGTGCCTCTGAGTGGAAAGGACCTGACCACCTTTTTGTTTGGCTTCTTGGCCCAGCATAATTTAGAAACTGAGAACTGCCTTTAGTTGAGTGTCTTTATGGAATCTTGCCCCTTCCAGTGCTAAATTTCTTGGTTGCCTTGTGAATGACTTCAAACATCCCCATTTTGTCAAAACGTTCCTTTATAGTCATTTTTTCACAAGAATTGCAATCATGTTTTCACAAAGCACCCACCATTTATACTCATATATTGACACGAATATTTGCTTGAAACAATCTATTCTGTGATAGCAGCAACTCCTCTTTGTTCTGCTATTAAATTACAAACTTCTGAGATTATTTAGACAATATTTGCTCCTAGGTAAGCTGTAGGTAGGTAGAGAACATCTTGTATTTCTAAATTCTAACCAGGATTTGCCATACACTGGCATTCAATAAATATCTGTTGATTGCTATTGAATGAAAAAACCCTATTTTATTTTACTTTATTTTGTTCCTCATTAAGAACACTTTGAACAGTTATTATGCACCCAATTATAACTTGAGAAACTTTTGAGGTACAAAGAAATATAAGATATAGATTTTGCCTTCAAATAATTCATATTCTTAAGTCAGAGACTCCTGTAACTACAGATATTGTTAAGGCCATCCAGATCTGCCAAACTTATTAAACAACTGGAATCACAAAGCTTAAATTGACACTGCAGTCCTCCAGTGTAGGTATAGGTAGATTTTAACTAACAAGACAATAATAGTAGTTTGGTTTGGTAGTCTATTCCTAGACTGCTGTATGGAGAGCTGTTCTATGGCTACATATGGTACTCACAGAGTCCCAAGATTGATTAATCTTTCCTATCATGTGTGTTGGTCATGAGAATAGCAAACAATATTTATATGTTAGCATTCTCTGATAAAATCCATTTACGTCATGCAAAAAGCAGACAATTAAGGTTCTAGGAAATATAATTTGAAAATAAGCACTGGGTTTTGGGCAAGTTGGAAACTTATACATAGTTGTGTTGTAGGCAAAATAGAACTTGTAGGAAACTTCGGTTCATGTTCCTGAACTTCTACTTGTATACTTAACATTTATTATTTACCACATCTCTGGCACAATTTCTAGAGTTTTACATGTATTGACTTATTCACTATTCGCAGCTTTATCAATAAGTTATTATCAGTTTATGATCTTGGCAAATTACCTGGATGCTCTGAGCCTTACTTCCTTACATGTATGGTATGAGTCACGAAAGCTACTTTACAGAGTTAACTCAAAGCTTATATGACATAATATTTGAGAATACAATCTAAAATCTAAAAATGTAATATGTTATGATTATTTCTGGCCCATCACACTGTGACTGCTATTGAGTGAAGAAATAAAAAATAAAAAGCAAAATGACACAGGGTTCGAATTGTGTAGTATAGTGTGTAAGTGCTGTACTAAAGGAAGTCGTTGAGCGCTGAGGCAAGAAATGAATTCCTGGAGAACAGTGACTTCATTCATGAATTAAAACATGAGAAACAGGAAAAATTAAAGACTGTGGAGCAAGAATAAGAATATTATTTCCTGAAATACCAAGAAGGGTTCCCTGAGTAAAATGAAGAGTAAACATTTAAGAAAAAAAAAAACATATAATTATAGAATATAATTGAATATTTGTTTACACTTGAAATAAGTATGATTTTAATCACTGTATTTTTTCTAGTTATGACCACTATTTCTGTGCATATTTTTTGTTTATTCTATTTGACTGTGAGCTTTTTTAGGACAAAGGCTGCCATTCTTTATTATATCCCTTTACATATAGTGAAAAAATATAGTCATTGGAACAAGAGATGTGAGTTGAAATCTTTGCTTTACTCAATTCTTGTGTGACTATAAAAGTTTTCTTTCTGTGTGTAATGGCACTTGCCTATATTCCCAGCAACTTAAAATGTAGAGGCAGTTGAATCATTTGAGCCTAAGAGTTTGAGTCCAGCCTGGAGGGACAACATAGTTAGAACCTATCGCAATAAATAAATAAATAAATAAATAAATGTTTTCTCATCTATGTAATGGAGATAATGAGGCTTGAAATGACAGTGGTGAGAATCAAAAATGTATATAGGGTACACTGTTGACTGAGAAGTGGTATCCATTTGATTGACACCACCATTGTAACCCTCATCATCATCATCATCATCATCATCATCATCATCACTCCATAATCATGACGTTCATTAGACCTAATACTGTCTTGCAAGGTGGACCAATGAGTGTTTGCTGATTGAAAGAATGATGGAATAAGTGGATGAGTAAATGAATAAGACAAGATAGACTAGTAACAAAGCAAGATGCTTTATTTTTCAGGGTCTTGAAATTTTATTTTTAGTAAGTAGGTCAAGACAAAAGATAAGTTAACAATGCTTAACTTTAAAGTTCTGCTTTCTGTGAAGTTTTCTAACAGTAGTATGTAAAGTTGCCTTTAATGGAGCCCAAGAAAAGGTCAGAGGCCATGGGTGGGAGTGGGGGTTGGGGGGGAATCATATTCTTCTAAAGGAACTTTTAAAATAACTTTGGCACCAAGAGAAAAAAAGAGAAAACACAAATTTTTTTTTCAATGAGTGTGAGCCAGCAGCTGACCTTCCAGCAGAGGAGAGCAGGGAGTCCAACGTTCTCCTTTAGTAAGTCTATTGTGAATGGACTCTGCAACCCAAGTATCCCTGTTCAGAATCCCAGCATCTGTATCCAAATCTGACATCCATTTTCAGGAGTAAATATTTGCCACGGAAGCTTAAGATGTTATTTCACAGTGGAAATCATATCAGCCAATTTTAGAAGAGTTTAAAGCTCATGACATTTCCTGTCTCTTTTGGGAAATTTGTGTATGCTAAAAAAAAAAATTCTTAAGAATCAGAATCTTTTTTTGTCCCAAAATAACATCAATTTTTTGCCTCCTCTTTATAAGTTCTGATGTTGACAGTCACTTATGCTTGAGGATAAAGACATCAGCCTGAAGGGGGGAAAAGCAGATGTGGAAAATATTTGTAAGATTTGAAAGAGCGCCCTGTATTATATTTCTGATTCTGCTGTGAAGGATCTTCTCATGATGAGTGAAAGGAAGGAAAACCCACAAAGTCAACCTCTTGGGTGGGTGGAAGGGAAGAACGGAAGAAATTTTTAAAAAGACATCTCTTTGTTCAAAATGGAATCACTTGCTCAAGACAAAAGCAAAATAAAATGAAACAGGAAGAACCCTAAATTATAAATATTATCAAGAGCTTAGTGTTATTTACAAACTGATTTGAATAAATGCAATTGCTGTTTGTATGCATCTCTATATATTTGCATTTATGTGTATTTTTATTGGTTTTATTAAAAATGTTTCCTAATCACAAAATGTGCTATAATTTATATGATAGTAAGAGTCTCAAACATAGAGAAAGCTGGGGTAGTGATAGAGTAGAAAAAATGAACAACTCTTCACAGTCTTTGTTCTTTTGATCTTTAAACTTAGTTTTATCACTTTGAAGAATTGTAAATTCTCATAACTAATTTTATCCCATTACTCAGAGTAATGAGTATGAAACTCTCTTCCCATGCTAAATACACTATAGGGGGGTATTTAAGTCTCTGGTCATCCTGATTTGCATGAATCCTGAATGTGATCATAAGAATGACAAGGAAATTGGTGAAAATATTTGGTGAGGAAAGTATTGAGTCCTAGTTGAGTGTTCCTCCAGGAAAATATTTTTAAAATCTTATTGAGTAGATAGTTCAGCTACCTGTGAAAATCAGAGGACAAGAGAAAATCAGGCGAGGTACTCTCCTATTTCAAAAGTCATCCCTATTTTCAAGAAGGACGCCAGGTGATATTGATGCAGGCAGTTGGTTAGAAGGCTCTACTTTGAGGAACATTTATCTAATGGGGAAAAGAACAATGAATATCTGCTACTTGCCAAACATTGATAGGTGTTTTACCCACATTATAATCATTCTTCATGATTTTATGAATAAGTATTATTATTCCATATTACAGATAAGAAATTGAGACCAGAAATATTTCATAGCTAATAAGAGGATGAAAGATTTAAACCCATATTCTTCTCTCTATATATTGATCTACACCCAAACTTTCTCCTTTTGTTCAAATACGTTTGTTCAATTCTGAGCATCAGGAAATTATTTCTCCTTGGGAACAAATATGCAGTGTGTTTTCTTTTTGGTTCATAAATGTATTTTTATATTGAACAATATCTGGACATCAGCATGCAGATCAGTCCCCATTCAGTGAAAGCAGAGAGAAAACTGTTTGCTGGGTCCAACTTGGCTTAGAAGCATCTTTCACCAACAGCAGCAAAACCAAACCAACTTAGTTGAACTTTTTTTGTTAGAATTATTCTTCGTCTTTTTTTGGTTTGAAAATTGAATATTTCTCACAAAAGAAAATTGGGGGTGAGGGGTTGTAATCAGTCTTGTGGATAATGATTTGTTCTTTTTTAACCCAATCATCTTATTTCTTATGGCTTCATTATCTTTGGAAAGTGGAAAGTTGTGTTTTGCTCTTCCTTTATATCAGTTTTTCATTCTTTCTTCTGCCCAGATGCTAAAATTAGATTCAGGGCATCATAATTATGCCATAATTACCATGATCATATTTTTCTGCCATAGAAAATTAGTACGAATTTTGATTTTCTCCAAAACTTCAACAGATGCTCTTTTTCTATAGCATTATAAATTAATGCCAGAGAATATATAAATGTACACACCATTTTCCAGAACATGTGAGGGGTGTGATGAAATCACTGTTTAACTGAAGTTAATTGTTTCCAAGAATTATCATTTTTTATTGATAATTTCATTGCAGAGGGCCTAATTATTCTCCAATTGCATTTGCAAATTGTCTTATTTTTACTATTCAGGAAACAACTTATCTCTGCCAAAAAAAAAAACTTCATTTTACAAATGAAACAGAAAACCAGAGAAGGGAAGTGACTTTTTCAAGGTCATTTGGCCAACTAGAAATAGAGTTGAGGTTAGATATTTTTATCCCCAAATTATGTTTATTGTATTACACTGGTTTACTCATACTTAAGTCTTAAGACCTAAGACTGGGAACTAAAGTCTGGTTAACCATCTTGCCCTTGTTGCTTTTGAGCAATAGAAGATTATAAAAGACAGCAGGAAGAGACTAAAGCACATCGAGCTAGAAAAGAAGAGCAAAGAGCTTAGTGCCTCAGTAATGCCTTGGAAGATAAGACATTGCTGTTTGTTAAGAATTGAATGCTTCTACTTTCTTTTCTGGATGGTTCTTGGCTAAGCGCTGAGAGGAATGAGGCTTTAGGAATCAGTCACTCATTCAACAAATATTTACTGCCAACCTTCTATGTATAGTCCCGGGGATACAAGATAGAAGGTACTATTTCCCCTCTACCACCACTACTACACATGAGAAAGAGTTCCCATTCCAGAGGCAGGTAGAGATATATCAAAATCAAACACAAGATTCATTTTTAACAGTCTCTTTAATTTTATTCCAAGATAATAAGAATTGCTTTATTTAAAATATTTTAATTTATATCTTTTAAAAAACTTTCATTTTGGTTCAGGGGTACATGTGCAGGGTTATTCTACAGGTAACTTGTGTGTCACAGAGGATTGGTGTGCTTGCATTTTCAGGTCACATATGAAAAATGTACCTCTTTGTTAGAGGTAAGAGAAGATCCTTTTAACTTCATGACAGCTGCTAGGAGGACATATAGAGCCATTAGCTACCACCCCATATTGGAAAACAATAAGTTCAAGATTTAAGTAGAGTGTCCCAAGTTGATCTTCACTTGACCCATAAACACTTATTCCCAAATTTGTGTGTTAAATTCTCTTTGTCAAACTTAGAGTTGCTGTTTCAGCTCCAATTTCCACTAAGACAATGAAAAATGCTTCCAAAACTTTATATTTGCATGGATTTAAAAACTACTAAGTGAGGCAGGTGGGAAATAATGTTCATTCAAAATAAAGTTCAAATCTTAAACTGATAAATCTCAGAGGAACCTCAGATATTATTTAACTGCAATTACAAACTTGATTACATTTAGTTAAGGGCATTAAAATTATTTGTCCTCCTTTATGCAGCAGAAACTTATTAGGTGAATTCAGAAATCTAGCTTAGACATTTATTAGCTATGTAATCTTCAGTTAGTCATTTATCTGTTCTAAAACTCTTTCACCATTAATAGACAATGTGAACAATGTCATTTCAAACCCATGATGACATTATAAGGATGAATGAGATAATGTATGTGTGAAAAGGGCTTTGTGTAGTAGAAGTTACTTTATATATGCTAGCTCACACTATCACATCATACTATCATTAAAACATTATAAATGCCCTTACCCCAAGAGGTAGAACTTGCTGAAAACAAGTATAGTATAAAACAAGTATATGGGACTGTAAAATCAAACTTTTCTTTATTCAGTCACACCCACAAGCAAAGAAACAAACAAACAGACCAGCAATATGCAACCTTGTTTCCATATGAGAAAAACAATATGGGCACGTCACATATTGCATATTAGCTTAGGAAGCATAACATGCTAAGCCAGGACAGGGAAAGACCCAAAGGCCAGAGTTGTTCATTCATTTGAAATAGGGTCAAAATTACATTTTAATAATTCTTAGATTAGACAGAGATTTAGAAAAAGATGATTGATCTTAATGGGATTAAGATTTTTTTTTTTTTTTTTTTTTACTTAATTTAAGATGCAGAACCAGCACTCATCCTAACCCCTTCCCTGGTGGGGTCAGGAGGCCCTGTCATTAGAGGGAGGGTTCCTTCTTTCATCATAATCTAATCATGAATTTAGATCACTCTGTGAGGTAAAAGGAAACATCTAGAAATAGTTACTTGATTATTTGAAGAGGAGTAGCCTTGGTATTCTATAAGGTGGGAAAACTGATTAAATGGAAGATTCAGTAAGAGGTCACAGAGAACAGCAGCATTAGAGAAAGCGGGAATTTTTACCTTGGGCAGCTCAAAAATGGTAGAAAGCATCTAATCTCAGGATCAACATAAGCTACCATTATCATTTCTCACATGCTTAGTATATCTTTGTCTCTATATAATTCTCACAAAATATAAATTTAGTGGATACTACTTTGCCCATATTTTGATATAGAAGTAAGAAAGACAAAGTGATAATGAAATTTACATAGTTAAAAAAGTAGATTTGGGATTAAAACTCAAGTGTGTCTAAATCAAAGCTGTGTCTTTTCCATTATATATAATGTGCCATTAGCCCTTTGAGATTCACCTAAGAAAATAAGCTTGCCTTCCTATCACTGTGACCTTTTGGGAGACCAGAATAACATGATTCATTTCTGTTTCTTCTAGTTCCTTAGTAGTATCATAGTTCCTTTTGCTATTATTCCCATGGGTCTTACACATTGCATTGATATTGTCTACTTTCATATGCGTCTCCCCAACCAGAATATATGCTGGAGTTTATCTTGTTGGGAACAACCCCAAGTCATTGTCCATTTCCAGGGTCGAGTAGGTTGCCATGCACAGAGCAAGAACTCTGGATATTTTTTGATGTCTATTCTAATAAAAAGATCTTCCATAGGCCAGTCCTGAAATGGAGTTAAGGTCATGTTAATGTTTCTCAGCTCCCTCTGTAGTTTTGGAACTCCACAAGGTAACTATAAATGGACCAGAAACCAGAGTATCTGACACAAACTGCAACTCTCAGACATTTGCTAACTGTTTGAGTACCATAGCATTTTTCTATTTCCTTCAGAAGAGACATTTAAAATGGATTTCCAGGAAAAATCACAAAGAAATGACCACTCCAGTTTTTTTACAGTAGACTTGCTCATCTGTGGTAATGAACAGCCTGGCCAGAAACTGATGATCAGGACAATCTGGCCTAAAGGCCAAGCGTAGATGATGCTTCCTTTGATAAGCACTTTTTGGCCTTCCTTTTCCAATGGTGGTCAAGGATCACAACCACCAAATAATAGTGCCAGTTATTATTATTTTTTCTGTAGTCACAGACAAAATGAGGAGAAAGCAAACTAAATGGCTGGCTTCACATTCCTTGAAAGAATGCTTGGTATCAGACATTATGCCTGGCATTTGCATAGGTTGACACATTTAATTCCACAACACCCCACATGGTGGATTATAGAGGTGGTACTTTGTGCCTATAACTAGAGGGTGCTTAAAACGTGCTTGTTGCATAAATAAACAAGATGCATTTCAGCCTACCTCAGTCAGACTTACGTAGAAAACAATCCAAAACAAAAGCTTTCTGGGGGCTGTGATCATGCAGAAGTAGGAGGAAAGCAAGAAGAGGAGAAAGGAAAAAGGTAGGGAAAGAAAAAGAAAACAGTCAAGGAGAGTGATACCAAGCTAGTGACTGCTTTGTGACAAGTGCAGCTGATTCCTTGGTCTTGTGAGATGTTTTCAAAGAAGCTATAGAAATTACTGTTTCAGAATAGCTCTGCATACAGTGAGAAAGAAAGAATAATGTATCTTCTGATTGCTTTTTGTCTCTCATCTCCCACTGGTCAAAGACTACTTCATGGGACCTTAACCACACTTCTTAATCACTCCTGGCACACACTATGAAAGGCAGAGTCCCATGGGAATTTTTTTGTTTGTTTGTTTAATGTGTAGTCATAGCAGTCTTTACAAGTCAGAGCTGTGCATGAGGACACTCATTGCAGCAGCAGCAACTTGGATCCACTACCTTTGTTAGGTTTTCCCCAGTCTGAAAGCAAGATAAGTGGCCTTGGCTACAGTCAGGATGGGTGGGGAGGAAAGGCATAATTGCATGGATTTAGGTTGGGGCATAAACTGAGTACAATATACAGTCCTAAATGACTTTCTCCTGCCCATGTCTTCTACCCATGTTCAGACCCAGATACCAGATACTCAGCTCCTTATAATAATCTTTCTTACTTTCTTTGCCATAGACTTCAGATGCTCAGCCTGATTTCCTTTCCTTCTAGCAGCTGCTATTATGAATTCTACACCTTAGGAATTTTCTCTTCATGTTTATGTCTTGCTGAGTAATAGCATACTTCCACTTCAAATTCCTTCCCCAACTTCATCAGTGCCTCCTGCATGGTTTGTATGGTTATCCCTCTGAAACTTATGTTGAGATTTAATTGACATGGGACCTTTAAGAAGTGGTTCGGTAATGAAGGTATTGCCCTCATGAATTGATTAATGATGTTATCACGTGGATAATTATTATGAGACTGGGTTTGATAATTATTATTATCAAGTGGATAATTATTATGAGACTGGGTGTGTTATAAAAGTGGGTTCAGTCCAATTTCCTTTCTCTGTCTTGCATGCTTGCTTCTGTCTCTCACTTTCTGCCATGGAATAATACTCACCAGATGCCACTACCATGCTCTTGGACTTTCCAGCCCCCAGAACCGTAAGAAACAAATTACCCCATCTGTGGTATTCTGTTATAGCAGCAAAAAACAGACTAAGACACCTCTTTATTGCTGCTCTCAATGGCAAGCCTTTAAGTCAGGGGTGGACAGCAGGTATCTTTACCTACATTGGCTTAAACTATTATTTACAGTCTGATGTGCTGTATAAGAATAGTATTCTTAGGCCTGTTCAGGAACAGGCATTTTAAACAATCATTAATTATATATTTATTATACTTTGAGTTTTATCTCTCTGATAATGTGTGGGAAACCAGTTGGAAAAGACAACTGTTTACAAGTTAAAAATGCTAGGAAATATAATATTTGTTAAATTTTTAGTGTCATGATTCCTGGTATATGGCCTTTACTCTCTTTAAAATAGTGAATAGAAGTTCCAGTGGGTTTATACTCCTGTATTTTTGCAAGGACTTACTGACAGTCCTTTTACACAAAATGCCATTATACTATTTTTAATGAAAGCTTTAGCAAAAAACATTGCCGTATTTTTCTCTGAGTACTCACCTGTCAACAATGAAGATAAAATCAAATTGAAACAGTAAGAATCCTTAGTCTCAACTGGGTAATTTGTAACTTGAAAAACCTCGCTTCTGAGGTATCCTTAGATATTAAAGTTTTGGGGCATGTCCTCATTGTCACTGACTGAAATAGATTGGGAAAAGGTGATACTGGCCAAACACCAGCGGTACAAATTAATAACAACAAAAGTAGGTAGATTCTGGACATATTTTGAAGGTAGAGCCCACAGAATTTGCTGCTTGATCAAATATACATAGAGAGAAAAAAGTTAAGGCTTTGGACCCAGCAGTTGAAGAATGAATAAAATTTTTAAAAAACAGAGCAGAAGTAATCTCAACCCAAAGCACCTAAGATGAGAACTGGTTTTGTTTTTGTTTATTTTCCACCAATGACCAGCTGTGACCAGTAAAAAGAATGTGGAGGAGGGTCAGACAGTTACCAGAGTGTAACAGTTAATATTGAGTGTCAACTTGATTGGATTGAGGGATACAAAATATTGATCCTGGGTGTGTCTGTGAGGGTGTTGTCAAAAGAGATTAACATTTGAGTTAATGGACTGGGGAAGGCAGGTTCACTCTAAATCTGGTGGGCACAATGTAATCAGCTGCCAGTGAATGTAAAGCAGGCAGAAAAACATGTAAAAGCGAGACTGGCCTAGCCTCCCAGCCTACATTTTTCTCCTGTGCTGGATGCTTCCTGCCCTCAAATATTGGACGTCAAGTTCTTCAGTTTTGGGACACTGACTGGCTCCCCTGGCTCCTCAGCTTGCAGACAGCCTACTGTGGACCTTGTGATCATATAAGTTAATAATAAACTCCTCTATCTATCTATCATCTATCTATCTATCTATCTATCTATCTATCTATCTATCTATCTATC
>NC_045440.1:132194243-132272149 GCF_002776525.5 Piliocolobus tephrosceles | reverse complement strand
ATCTATCTATCTATCTATCTATCTATCTATCTATCTATCTATCTATCTATCTATCTATCCATCCATCCATCCTATTAGTTCTGTCCCTCTAGAGAACCCTGACTAATACACAGAGTAAGTAGTGAGGGAATTTTGTCTTACAGCACTTGAGCATGTTGTTTTCCTAATGCTATTTAAAGTATTCAGTATAGGAAGAAAGTTGGTTTTCCACAATAATGCTTCCAAAGAAATTGCTCTCCATAGAAAATGAACAACTTGAATGGGGAAGACTTCCGGATTGTGTACGGAGGTCTAGAACAGAAGCAGGAAAGAGTGTAAAAAGTTTAAAATGGCAAAAAAAGTTTAAAATGACAAAAAAAGACAGAAAGTTTAAAATGACAAAAATATGGAGAAAAAATATGAAGATAGATTT
The DNA here is from genome assembly GCF_002776525.5 of Piliocolobus tephrosceles. Classification (NCBI taxonomy): domain Eukaryota; kingdom Metazoa; phylum Chordata; class Mammalia; order Primates; family Cercopithecidae; genus Piliocolobus; species Piliocolobus tephrosceles. Next base: position 132,271,737 of record NC_045440.1, on the reverse strand, counting down.
CATCCAAAACAATTTCATTAAAATGCTCCATTCCCAGAGAAAAGCCTATTATTTTACCAAATTATTCCTTTACATGCTTGCCTACCTAACTGATTTTCCTGAAATTAAATATGTCTATTGACAAATTCCATCCACTTAGAGTTTCAAATTGGATCTTTCAATCAAAGAAGGAATCTGTAAGGGAAAGAGACCTTTGCAACTGTAAAAGAAATTCCAGCGTATTATACTTTAAAATAGTTGCATTGTGGGGCGGTGGGGCAGCGGGGGTTGGGGAATTGGCTAGCCAGTTTTACCAGAAACATTAAAAAAAAAAAAAAAAAAAAAAAAGCCAATAGCATGAAAGTAAAGGACCAACAGAAAACTGACCCTGGGAAAGATATGGATAATTCAGGGAGAAAGAAAAATGAAAATAATAACAGTGATAAGATTATTAGAGTAAAAAGACTTAAGTCGATAGTGTTGTCACATAATAGTAGGGGTAACTATCTCTTGGAAATTAGATATTGGATTGCCAAAGGTTTAATTTAGCTTGAAATTTTATCCATAAAATATACATGACAAAAACCATATTAGCAAAAAGGTAGCAAAAATGAAGAAAATGTTGCAGAAAGTACGACAAAAACCCAAAGAAATATAAAATAAGAGCAAAAAATGTAAAAGTCATAGTGGGTATACCTGAGAGAATCAAAATCTACCTAAATGAAACTTTAAAAATAAAACACCAAGGTCATAGGATCTTTCGATGCCAGCTGGCAACATAGCAAGGCCCAATCTCTACAGAAAAAATTTTTAAAGGTAGTCACGTGTGATAGTATATGTCTGTAGTCGCAGCTATTCTGGAGGCTGAGACAGGAAGATTGCTTGAGCCCAGGAGTTCCAAGCTGAGGTGAGCAATAATCACACCACTATACTCCAGCCCGGGCAACAGAGTGACACTCTATCTCAAAAACCGAAAATCAAAGTAAATAAATAGATGCAATGGAGGGAGAAGATAATCAGCAAATTATTAGAACATTTTCCTGAGTTGAATAAAGATTGGCAAGAAAGCTAAAAATAGGAAAAAGAAAATAAAGAAAGAAAAGAAATGCCTAAACACATGCTACTCATTTTTCAGAACACTGCAGAAAAATTTAAAAATCTGTTTTTCCCGAAAGGAGAAAATAAAAAACTTTCACTAAATCACACTGATATAATATAATATATCAGCAATAACACTGGCTATTAGAAGAAAACCCCTTACTGCATTAAATACATATTCACAAATGCATGAACTCAGAAACAATAACACCCGTGTACTGAATCTGAAAAAATTATCTAAGGATGTATTTGAACAAGACAACAACAAAAAGATGACATGAGATAAGAAGTTGTGGCCGGGCATGGTGGCTCACGCCTGTAATCCCAGCATTCTGGGAGGCCTAGGCGTGTGGATCCCTTGAGGTCATGTGTTTGAGACCAGCCTGACCAACATGGTGAAACCCCATCTCTACTAAAAATACAACACTTAGCTGGGCATGGGTGTGGGTGGCTGTAATCCCAGCTACTTGGGAGGCTGAGGCAGGAGAATCCCTTGAACCCAGGTGGCAGAGGTTGCAGTGAGCCAAGATCACACCACTGCACTGCAGCCTGGGTGACAGTGCAAGACTCCGTCTCAAAAAAAGAAGTTGTGGCAGCTGATATTAGGAGAACAATAAAGGAAGCTAAAATACAATTGTAGAAATTTGACAAATTCTTAAGAGTTGTAACACTCTTATTTGAGAAGCACATGGTTTATTTAGCAGCATATGGTAACATTTATTTCTCTTTAGGTCAATCACCCCCTTTGGCTCTGCACGATATTTGCATAACTATATTATTATAATTAATTTTATTGACTTAAACATTTTAGACTCAACTTATAGACAAATAAAAAAAGCACTTTAATATCTTGATGGTGCTATTTATTACTGGTAGACTTTGGAAACTTCACAGTAAAACAGATGATAATGTTTTATTTTCTTGCTTTTGCTATTTGATGCAAATTGGGCTTTAAACATTGTGGCAGAAAATATTACATAAGGAAACCAAAATTAGTACAGGAAAGATAAAAGGTTTCGTGTATATTTTATACAGTTGGTATGAAAGAATAATTAATATGAATTCTGAATGTTGTCTATAAGTTAATAATTACATTATGAAATTTACAAAAACATTTTTTAAAAGATTTTCACTAGTTAAATTCTATTTAAATTCCAAGTACTTGAAGATATTCAGTATCACTGATGGTATGGGAGAAGGGGAATCTCACACAGGATTTGGGTAGATACTAATTAGTACAAAAATTCTGGAGGGTGAAAGTATGTATAAGTTTACATAGATTAATGTAATATTTCCAATTTATGTACCTATCTTTCGAAACTATGTATATGTGCATATGTGTATTAGGTGCACATTTAATAGCAGAAACTTGAAGACAACTAAAAGAACTTACTTGGGAAAATGCTGAAATAAGTTATAGTTTCCCTATATCATATACTATAAAGTAAGTATTAAAAAGAAGGTTGTAGATCTCTATGGAGTGACATGGAATCAAGTCTATAATATGCTTCTAATTTTTATTCAGTGTAAGTTATAGAACAATATGCATGGTTTGATGCCATTTTTATGAGAAATTCATAACTACTATTTTGTTTTGTAAAATGAAAACATACATGTATCATTGATTAAAAAGTGTGTGTACATAGAGAAAAGCTTCAATTAATATATAAAAAGGTTTCTGAATAATGAATCAGAGGGAACACGTTTCCCCAATCATATGGTTTCAGAAAATAACATTTTCCCAAAGATATTTCTGGCTTTTTCCCATTTTTATATTTACTCTGTCCTGGGTAGTTGGAGTGACTCATCTGATGGTGAAATTGAGAATCACTTGGGCTTGCTTTGGTGCCTAACATCTTACATTGCCCATGCTGAGGACTACCAAAGGCCAGGTAGATAAATCTAACCAATTCTGGAGTCCATTAAACAGGCCCATTTGGTTTTCATACCAAGCAAAAAGGTGGCCTCCATCTGCCAAAATTATTCAGATACCAGATGAAAAAGAGAGGTGCTTAATATGCCTCCTCCAAGAGGTATATCTTGCACATTGAGAACATTGAGGAATGAACAGGTAAAAGAGTAGAAATTGGATGAAGACAATTTCACAAAGAGAAGCTTTTGGAGTGTCTAGGCAGTGTTGGCTGCAAACCTTGGGCTTTGTGATGGCAGAGCATTTGGGGCCTGACTGTTTAATTGGGGCGCTTTTATCAGTCCAAGTTTTTAAATGCTGCAGCTGGGCAAGAAGCTTTAAGCCAGCATGCTTTATTTATAGTTTGGAGAGTGATTGATATTTGTGGTGGTTTTTCTTCCTGAGGCAAGAGGATTCTTATAGAGAGACAATAATCTAAGCAAAAGTCAAGACTTAAGCAAAGGTTCTCAAAATCTGGGAAAGTCTATGAGTGACCCTGGTAAATTCATGTGCAGAGAAGTAGAGATGCAGCTGTGGCAAATATTAGACTATAGGCAGCAAGCATTCATTTTCTCAACCCATGTTGACCTTGTAAGGTCCACATCTGCAGGCCTCTGCCGAGGTGACAGCCTCAGGGTGCAGGCCATTGTAGCTGAATATGCAGGCACATTTCTTCTTAAAAAGGAATGGTAAGGCAAAGATTCAAAAATATGAGAAAGACTTTTTTAAAGCTTTATGGGCAATGGTGGTCAAAAACATATTTACAACTTTTCAAGTGCAAGGAAGCTTAGCTCAATGTGCACTCCAGAGGACTAGTGAAATCCTGGCCTTAAATTGTCAGTGTCAGGCCAAAGTACACAGCCCTGTGTGCTCTGTCTCTAGTGCTATGTTGGACTCATGGCCAAGGAAGGCTCTTTGGAGGTGCAACCTTTGGATCCCTGAGTATTGTCTACATACTCAACAAATAAATGTTCCCTCTCTATCATGAAGCTTCTAGTTAGCTCTAGTTTGTTAAGAACATATGAGGGAGAAAAATTCCTGGGGATCAGATATCTTAAGCCAAAGCATATCCATATCAAATGGTTATAAAAAGAGTTAATAATGCAGAAGATCAAAATTTTCTGTCCATAGAAAATTTCTGTTAATTTTGATGCTGTTTTGCACTTATTTTGGGACCATAAAGTGAGAAATACAAGGTTCAAGTAAGAAATGGACATTAACAGCTTAAATTGTTTTCTGAGAAAAAGTAATATGGAGAATGCATGCAGGAAGTTTATCAGAAGATACACTTATAAGGAAGTGCGGAAGGCAGACGACAGCATTAGTTGAAAACAAGTCCTGATGTGGTGGCAACTGAGTTCTTAGCAGGTCCTACAGAAATCTCTGAAACTAGAATGGCCTTTCAGATTTGTCTCAAATTGCAGCAAGAAAACAGGACTTCGTATCCCTACATGTGTCAGTCATTGTCTGAGCCACAGCCTCCTGGGAGGGCTATGGGCTTCAGTGAAGTAGATCCTGTTAGGCAAAAAATAACCCCAGTGAGAACTCAGCTGTCAGTCATCAGCAACTGAAGACACAGCTTTGTTGGCACTGCAAGGGATCTAGGTTAAACACCAGGGTATCTAGACATAAATTATGTACAGGTTGATTTTCTTCTAAAATAGGTGAAGGCATAATGCCAAAATATTGCTGGAAGATTTCTCTCAATTGGGTTTAAACTCATGAGTCATTAATTCAGGAAATATGGCACAAACTGCCTAGCATTATGGTAAGACAATACCAAGTTTTTCCCTTTCACTCACATATCACTGAGTTTCTGCTATGCTTTTTGGCAATGTTAAATATTGTGTTCTGGGAACATAATTTTGCCAGTGATAATTGCTTTAGGGGGCTGAAGATTAGATTGTTTTTCAGATTTTCTGTGTGTGGCCCAGGGAACATCTGTACATATGAAGTAGAAGGTTATCTCCAATATTTTGCTGACTAAAAAAACTTGTATGTTCTATTAACTCTTCAGACTCTTAGAAATCTACAGTGTCACTGGACTTACATTTTCAGGAAAATTGAATAGAAATACTTTTTCTGTATTACTTCTGCTAAGTAAAACTAAAACTCTGGATATTGTACATAAAGCAAGCATAAGAAGACTCTGGGTAGACCAGCTAGAAACCTCGGATCCTGAGGAATAATAAGGCGGTAAGTTAGCTAGGTTTTGTTTTTGCTTCATATATACCACACTTAGGACTAAAGAAGCCATCAAACTAGAGATACCAATGGACACATTTTTTTTTTTTTTTTTTTTTTTTTAACAAGAGCTTCAATGAAAGCCTGACCTCTGTAGCCAAGGATGAGAAAAGGGGCCAGTTAGCAAGACAGAAAACTTTTAGACAATAACAACACTACTCAAGCACAATACTACGGACGACCTAGCCTTACTCCAAGTCATGCAAGAAAAGGCTGAGTGGTGAGCCTAGACTTAGTAAAGGCTGAGAGGTGAACCTCATGAGGATGTAACAAAATACCTCAATACCCCTGCTGGGGTGGTGTCAAGAAAGTAGAGAAATTGGACTTTTATTCAAGCAAGACAATAACAAGGCCACTCTTTAACTGTAGACCATGTGGAAAGCTTGACTTTTACCTCTGGCTGGCAGCAATAAGGTACCCCTTATTTCCTTACTGAGATGGTGTCCGAAAAGGCTTTGTGAAGAGTCAAGATGTTCATAATCTTTCAGCAGTAATGGGACCATCCTCATTACAGTGTCAGTGGAGACTCTTTCGGGAGCCAAAACTCAACAGTTACAAGAAGCCTCCCTCCAGGGTATCAACAGAGGCTAAGTGGGAAATTTGGTTTTCTGCCTTTACTTGACAGTAATGAGGAACTGTCTCCTTCTTCCAATGCCAGAGTGATATCAGAAAAAAAACCAGTTAAGACAGAAGATTTAAATAAGAGATCCATAATCTCACAGCACAATTTAAAAATGCCAAGTTTTCCATTGAAAATTGGTCATTTTACAAAGAGCCAGAAAGATCTGAATTAAAAAGGTAGTAAATAGATTCCAACAGAGACGTCAGATATGTTAGAAATATCTGACAAATATTTTGAAGCAGCCATAATAAAATTGTTTCAACAAGTAACTACAAACACACTGGAAACAAATTTTATAAAATAGAAAACCTCAGAAAAGAATTAGAAAGTCTTAGCAAAGAAAGAAGATGCAAATAAGAACCAGATTAAAATTTAGTACTTAAAAATACAATAACACATACAAAGTTCAATGGATGACCACATCAGCAGAATACAAGTGGTATAAATCAATAGGATTTAATTAACATTTATATAGCAGTCTACTCAGCAAGAGTGGAATACAATTTTTTTCAAGGAACCCCAAAATATACAACAAGATAAGACTATAGCCTTGGCCATAACAATTGTTAAAATGAATATTATATAGCATACATTGTCTACTACAACGGAAATTAGAAATCAGTAAGCAAATTGGAAAACTGAACAATGGAAATTAACCAATCTGATGAAAGAGAAAGTAGATTAAGAAATAGGAAAAAAAGAAGAACCTCAGGAGACCTGTGGGAAGAAAGCAGAAGATGAAACATTTGTGTCAGCAGAGTTGTAGAAGAAAAAGACAGAGTAGAAGCTGAAAAAGCCCTTAAATAAATAATGGCTGAGAACATTTTAAATTTGGCAGGAAACATAAACCAAGACATTCCATGAAAACTAAAAGAATTTGTCACCTGGAGACCTACACTATAAGCATGACTAAAGGAAAATTTCTAAATAGAAAGGGAATAATAAAATAAGAAATCTTGAAACAGCAGGAAGGAAGAACACAGTAAGGAAACACATGGGTGAGTTCAACAGGTTTTCCTTCTCTTCTTGAGTCTTCTAAATTATGTTTGATGGATGAAGTAGAGGGTATAGCACTGTCTAAATTGATTCTCAATTTCTGTAGGTAAATATTTAAGTTGACTGTAATATAAATGTGAGAAGGTAAAGGGACATAAAGGGAGATAAACTTTCTATATTTCACTAAAACTCCTAAAATGATGATACCAGTAGACTGTGATAAGTTATGTCATATAAACTTAATACTCAGAACAGCCACTATACAAGCCATACACAAGAGTTATATTGAAAAATGCTATAAATAAATCCAAATGAGATCCTATAAAGTGTTCAAGTAAGAAAAAGAGGAGCAGGAGAAAGAAAAGAAAAAGGAAAACCCAGAAAACAAAAATATAAAATGCAGACTTAAGTTCTAACATACCAGTAAGTATATTAAATGTAAACTGCTTAAACATATCAATGAAAAGGGAGTGTTTGGCTGAGGGGATTAAAAATTATGACCAAACTATATGCTGTCTACAAGACACTCACTTCACATATAACAGTATAGACAAATTAAAAGTAAAATAGTGAAAAATAATATATCATGCAAACATTAATCTAAGGGGAGCAGAAGGGGCTATATTATAAAAAATATACTGTAGAACAAAGACAATGATCACAGACAGAGAAGAACATTACAGATTGAGAAAACAGTATATAAGTAAAGAAGACATAACAATCTGAAATATGCATGTAACAAACAACAGAGCTGCAAATTACATGAAGCAAAACTGATAGAACTCAAAAGAGAAACAGACAAATCTGGAGTTTTAGATACAGACGTCAATACTCTCTCTCAACTGATGGAACAACTAGACAGAAAATCAGCTGGGATATAGAAAAACTCAATACCACCAGCAATCAATAGGAATTAATGAATATTTATATAGTTGTCCACCTAGCAAGAGTTGAATATTATTTTTAAGGCCCCACAAATTATATAACAAAATAGACCATACCCTTGGTCATAAAACAAACCTCAACAAATTTTTACAAGATGGAAATCATATAGAGTATATTTTCTACTACAATGGAAATCAGAAATCAATAACCAAAAGGTAACAGCGAAATTGCCAAACACTTAAAAACTGAAGAACAGACCTCTAAATAATCCACGGATCAAAGAGAAATTTTCAAAGGAAATAAAAAAATACATTGACCTGAAATGAAAATGGCAATACAATTATCAAAATTTGTAGGACAGATAAAGCAGAGATAACAAAGATGTTTATAGCTCTAGATGCATAAGTTATGAAAAAAGAAAAATCTCAAATAAAAACTCAAAGTCTCTACTTTAAAAACCTAGAAAAGGAGCAAATCAAAATAAGTCCAAAGCAAGGAGAATAATAAAAATAATGATTATAAGAGTAGAAATTAATGAAACTGAAACAGGAAAAAGATAGAAAAACATAATGAATTAAAGCTAATTCTTTGAAAAAATAAGATAGATCAACAAACCTCCATCAAGACCAACAAATAAAACAGAAAGGAGATGCAAATTACTAACATGAAAAAGAAAATCAGGTGATAGCAGTACATTCTCTGCAAATCTAAAAAGAAAATAAGGAAATATTAGTGATTTTACATTTACAAATTTAAAGACTTAGATGAAAAGGACTAATTTCTTGAAAAATGCCAGCTACCACAATTCAACAATTATAAAATAGATAATCAGAACAGTTCTATAACTACTAAATAATTTAAATTCATAATTAACTCCCCTCCTTTAATATCTCTGGACATAAATGGTTTACTAGAAAATTCTACCAAATATTCAAAAAAGATTAACACCAATTCTGCATGATTTTCCTGAAAATGATAGGGAGCACTTCTCAATTAATTTTATTGCTAGTATTGCTCTGATATCAAAACCAGACAAAGAGGAAACAAAAAAAAGTACTGACAAATCAATATTCCTCATGAATTTAGATGAAAAAAATCCTTAGCAAAATATTAGCAAATAGAAGTTAGCAATACGTAAAAATTATTATATACCAAAACCAAGTGGGTTTTATTTCAGGAATGTAATGCTGGTTTGATATTTGAAAATTTATCAGTGTAGTCCACCTTATTAATGTTAAAAAAGAAAGAACACATGATTATATTAATCAATGCATAGAAACATTTAGCCATCTTCAATACCCACTCACAATAAAAACTTTAGGAAAAATAAAATAGAGTAAAACTTCTTCAACTGGTTAAAGAGCTCATACGAACAAAACACTATAGCTAACATTATAATCACAAAAGCTTTAAGATCAGGAACAAAGTAAGGATGCCCACTGTCACCACTCTGATTCACAATAGTGCTGGCCATTCTACCCAGTGCAAAAGGCAAGTCAAGGAGAAAAAATAAAAACAGAACAAGTGGAAAAACAGAACTGTTATTTCTTGCAGAAGATAAGATTATCAATGTAGAAAAAAGTTTAAAAACTATTTTAAAAACTCATACAAATATAATGAGCAGAACTTATAAATGACTAAATGAGTTCAGCAAGGTCTCATGATATAAGATAAAAATACGGAAACCAATTGCATTTCTATATACTACCTATGAACATGTAGACACAAATTAAAAATACTAAAAAAAAATGAAATACTTTGGTATAAATCTAACAAAACATATAAAGAACTTGTATGCTGAAAATTACAAAATATTGACAAAAGAAATAAAAGATCTAAATACATGGAGAAATATACTATCTTCTGGATTGGAAGACTCAACATAGCAAAGATGCCAGTCTTCCCCAAAGTGATATTCATGTGTCAGGCAACTTTTATCAAAATCTCAGTGAGAGTTTTTATAGATATAGACAAGAGTGTTCAATAATTTATATGAAAAAGCAAAGGAACCAGAATAGCTAAAAGTCTTTAAAAATGACTAATAATATAGAAGAAATCAGTCTGATCTCAACTTCTTATATAACTGCAGTAGTCAAGGATGCATGGTATTGGCATAGAAGAGACATATAGACTGAGAAATGAGAACAGAGAACCCAGAGATAGAGCAAGACAAATATACCCAACAGTTTTGACAAACGTACTAAAGCAATTTAGTTGAAAAAAAGATTGTGGTTTCAACAAATGGTGCAGGAGCAATTGGATATCCATAGGCAAAAATCAAACTTCAACCAGATTCTCACAACTTATAACAAATTTAACTCAAAATAGACCACATATTTAAATATAAAACATTACTATAAGACTTCTAGAAGAAAACATACGAGAAAATATTCAGTCTTCAGGATCTAGTGCTAGGCAAGGGGATCCTAGATAAAAATCCCCAAACAATATTTATTTGAAAAATGAACACATTAGATTTCAACAAAATTTAATGCTTCTCTTTTGCAAAAGATTCCATTAAGAGGATGAAGAGAGAAGCTCTAATAGAGTGGGAGAGAAAATGTTTGAAAACCACATATAGTATTTGATAAAAAACTAGTGCTTAATACATATTACATACATTCTCAAAATTAAGCAGGAAAAACCAGTGTTATTAGAAAATGAAAAAGATTACATCAGGAAACATTTCACTGCAGTGAAGATACAGATGGCAAATAAGCATATGAAAAGATGTTCAACATAATTAGTCATTAGGGGAATGGAAATTAACATTACTATCGTATCTCTCTACACCTATCAAAATGGTAAAAATACAAATAGTGACATCAGATGCTGGCAAGGATGCGAGAAACTAGATTACTCATACATTGTGAGAATGTAAAATGGCGCAGCCTACTGGAAAACACTTTACTATTTTAAATTTTTAAAAAATTGAAAACATTGTAATCTTATATGACCTAGAAACTGTTTCTGAGTGATCATCTTTGAGACATACTTTTATGTTCAAGCAAAAACGTATACATAAATGCTTATGTATTTATGTAATATGCTTATTACCTTTATTCATAATAACCCAAAAGGACTTTGATATCCTTTAATGTATGATGAATGATTAAACAAACTGTGGTACATCCATATTCTTCAATATGGTAGAAAGGAACAGTAAAAAGGAAATGTTGATACATACAACAATGTGAATAAATCTCAAATTATGCTGAGTGAAAAAAAAAAAGCCAATTTTGAAAGGTAACATACAATATGATTCCATTTCTATAACACTCTTGAAGTGACAAAACTATAGAAATGAAGGACAGTAGTAATTGCCAGGGAATAAGGAGGGCTATGAGTGGGAAGTAAGTGTGGCTATAAAAAGACAACCTGAGAAATATTTGTGGAATGTTCTGTCTCTTCAGTCTAGCTATGTAAATCTTTTTGTGTGATATTGTATTGCAATTTGCAAGATGTTACGTTGGGGAAAACTGAGCAAAAGATCCACAGTTTCTCTGATTTCTTGCAATTGCATGTGAATCTATTTTTTATCTCAAAATTAAAAATGTAATTTAAAAAACCAAGTACATTAGAAATTTGATGTGGAATCATTTCTACTTTGGAGGCCTTGAAAATACTACCCACCTTCCTGTAGCCATAGCTGCTTCAAATTCTACTGAGTGCCAAGAATGTTTCTAGTTCACAATGAGTGGAATTAGAAGTTGGATAAAAATAACTTTTGGGCTTCAAGTTCTTTGAAATTTAAATCACAGATGACATGGGAGGCAGGCAGGGAAATGCTGGGTAGAGAAGGAAGGGGTCCCTGGTGGGAGATCCAGCCTCGGGCATGTGTCCACAGACCCAAGTGAGAACAGGCACTCCTGTTTTTGCACCCAAATATTGCATTTTCCAAGACCACTCTGACCTGCCATGTCCTTCATCTTGCCTCCATATAAACTTGAGACCATAGCAGGCAGAGGCACAGAAGAACAGAACAGCAGACACCAGCAGACCTGCAGACCAGTAATGGCGGAATGTTGCGGCAGAGAAGGAGAGAAGAGGAGGGACATCTGGACACTGAGGGGAATTCTGCCAGGGGCAGTCAGAGAAGAGTCTGGCCACTGGGTGGCCCAATTCCAGGTGAAGACCAGCTTCCCACTCCACTTCCTCCTTCTGGCTCCCAGTCCATCTTGCTGAGAGCCACCTCCACCACTCAATCAAACCTTGCACTCATCCTTTGAGCCCAAGTGTGATCCGATTTTTCTGGTATACTGGGCAAGAACTTGGGATACAGAAAGCTGTCACACTGGCCCTCTGCCCTTGTGATAAGACAAAGGGTCTATTGAGCTGATTAACACAAGCCATCTGCAGAAAGCAAAGCTGAAAGAGCACGTGCCCATTTGGGCTTTGGGAGTCGCAGACTCTCACACCTTGATGCTGCTGTGCAGCTGGACCCCAGAAGCACTCCCTGCAGCCTCTGCACCTTGTCTGCATGCTCTTGTTAGGGTTTTAAGCAGCAGGGCAACATGTCAGTATAGGAAAAGGATGATAAAGCATGAAAAAAGGAACTTTACAGGTGAGGAAACCTGAATGACTATATTAGGTCATTCTCACAGTGCCATAAAGAACTGTCCAAGACTGGGTAATTTATAAAGAAAAGAGATTTAATTGACTCACAGTTCTGCATGGCTGGTGAGGTCTCAGGAAACTTACAATCATGGCGGAAGGGGAAGAGGCAAGTCTTACATAGTTGCAGGCAAGAGAGAGTGAGCATGGAGGAGGAGGAACTGTCAGACACTTATAAAACCATCAGATCTCATGAGAACTCACTCACTATCACAAGAACAGCATAGGGGAAAACGCCCCATGATCCAGTCACCTCCTACCAGGTCTCTCCCTCAACATGTGGGGATTATGGGATTACAATTCAAGGTGAGTTTTGGGTGGAGACACAAAGCCTAACCATGTTAAAGACTAAGAAATGTGAAAATAAATTTGATATTGCTAGGAACTGGAAAAATGAACGTTACAACAATGAGATATTCATGATCAGTTAGGAAAGGATTAAAACAAGTACTGAGACAAACAGAAGCAAAGATTTTATGCCAATAATGGGAGTCTAAATTGGTATAACAACTTTGGAAAGTAATTCCCCAATATTTGAAAAACAATGTTGATGCACGCCTATGATAGTCATTCTATGTTTAGATAGCTGTCCCTATCAAATTCTTATATATGGACCAGTTAATTATTGGGAGGCAATTATTCAGGGGTCTCTCAGGTTTCTACATATTTGCAAGCAAAGATACAAATTGTTGTTCTGTTCCAAATTATCTTCCCAAGAATGTTTGTAAGGTAAACAGACTTGGAAGAAAGAGATCATGTCTGTAGAGGGCAGGTTTACTTGCTATTTAGTACAATTAAAGTAATGTTTCCCTTCGGAACAAACTTCAGGTATATTTGTTTACAGTGCGTTACAAAAAAATTAGGCTCCATAAACTCGGAGTTCTTCAGTTCAAATGCCAATCCACTGTGTATATAGAATCCTCCTGGGTCTCTACAGGTTGCTCCCATAGAAACTGGGTACAAAAGAGAAATGGGTGAAAATATGCTAATTCTCATGCTGTTTGTTGTGCTATGAGTAACAAAAATCCTTTGCCTCTGACCCAGGAGCCTTGTATCTTTTCTCAGAATTTATAAAACTGTGGCAGTCTAATTTAGCTTACAAACAGGGTAAAATTCCAGACTTTGAATAATTCTTAACATAGGCTTGTGTAAATGAATTGCAGCACAGTTTATAATCATAAAATATTAGAAATATAGACCAATAGAACAGAATAGAAAACTCTGTATAAAGGCACACACTTACAACCTTGTGATCTTTGACAAGGCCAACAAGTAATGAGGAAAACACTCTATTCAATAAAAGGTGCTGGGATAACTGGCTAGCCATAGGCAGGATAGTGAAATTGGATCCTTACCTTTTACCATATAAAAAAATTAACTCAAAGTGGATTAAAGATTTCATATATTGGAGGCTTAAGACCTCAAACTATGAAAATACTAAAAGAAAATCTAGGAAATCCCCTTCTTAACATTGGCCTTGGTGAAGGATGTTTAGCTAAGTCCCTAAAAGCAATCACAATAACAAAAAAAATTGACAAATGGGAGCAAATTAAACTACAGAGCTTCTACACAGCAAAATAAATTACCAACAGAGTAAACAGACAACCAAGAGAATGGGAGAAAATATTCACAAACTATGCATAAAACAAAGATCTAATATATAGCATCTGTAAAGAACTCAATGCACCAAACAAAAATCAAATAAACTTATTTAAAAAGGAGTAAAGAACATAAATACACACTTCTCAAAAGAAGACATAAAAGTGTCCAAAAAAATTTGAACAATGCTTATAATCACTTATCAGAGAAATTCAAGTCAAAACCACAATGAGACACCATCTCATACCAATCAGGATGGTAATCATTAAAAAGTCAAAAAACAACAGATGGTGGAGAGGCTGAGGAGGAAAGAGAATGCTTATACACTTCCAGAGTTCAGCCACTCTGGAAAGCAATTTGGATATTTCTTAAAGCACTTAAAAAGGAGTTACCATTCTACCCAGCCTACCCAGTATATACCCAAAGGAAAATAGATCATTATTCCAAAATGACACATGCACTTGTATGGTAATTACAATGCTATTCACAATAGCAAAGGCATGGATTCAACCTATATGCCAATCAGTGGTGGATTAGATGAGAAAATGTTGTACTTAAACACCATGGGACACTGCACAGCCATAATGAAACTGTGGTTTTTGCAGCAACATAGATGGAGTTGGAAGCCATAATCCTAAGAGAATGCAGAAACAGAAAACCAAAATCTGTATGTTCTCACTTGTAAGTATGAACTAAACATTGAGCATACGTGGGAACAGTAGACACTGTCGACTACAAGAAGGGGCAGGAAGGGATTATGGACTGAAAAACTACCTACTGAGTATTGTGATCACTCTCTGGGTGGAATATATGAATGTTAAAAATCCTATACATACATAACCTTGTATCTGAAATAAAAGCTGAAATTAAAGAAGTATATAGATTAGAATCAACAAGGAGGTGTATTTTAAAAGTTGCAGAGCATAATACAGCAATTAAACTGAAAAAAATGATGTACTGCTGTTTGTGTAAGTCAGAACTAGTGGATTGTTGGCAATTTTATCAAGTTAAACCTAACATTTATTTTATAAATAGATCTCAGAAATGTAGCATTGAAGTTTAAAGGTTTGTTGATGAAAAACCAATGTATGCAAATGTTTAAAATGAAACCATGCTCTTTCTATTCTGACTGACCAAGGAGTATGTATGCTACTCTATTGTAGAAGGAGAGACACTGAGTTTAGCATAATAATTGTCCCAGACTGAATAGAATGATGATGAAAATAAGATAAATGCCACTGAGATTTCAACTGTGTCTCCCAAATTCTAGTTCTAAAAGCAAGAAAGCTTAGAAGTAAATATATGCTAAGTGGTAGTTTTTTTAGATTGTTTTTAGAGACAGGGCCTTACTCTGTCACCCACGCTGCTGGAGTGCAGTAGTGTGACAATGAATCATTGTAGCCTTGAACCCCTGGGCTTAAGCAATCTTCCTGTCTCAGCCTCCCAAGTGTCTGGGACTACCAGCATGCACCACTATGCCCAGTTTTTTTGTTTTGTTTTGTTTTGTTTTTTCTTTTTTAATTTTTGTAGAGACAGGGTCTCGCAACATTGCTTAGGCTGGCTTTTGAACCCCCGGCCTCAAGGAATCCTCCCCCCTCAGCCTCCCTGGGGCTGAGATTACAGGTGCGAGTCACCATATCCAGGCATAAGTAGTTTTCATTGTAAGTGGGTATACTTTCGTGGTTACCTTAAAACTTCTTTAACTCCACTTTATGTATATGACATACTTGTTTCCTAATTAACATGATACTAAACTACATTGACTATACAGAGGCCAAAAAGGGTGACCACAACTTGGAAAGCAGTCATCAAACTGGCTTTCCAAATCTCCAGAAGCAGCACTAACTCTCAGTCCCCTCATTTTCTCAGAAGGCCTGCCTTGGTTTATAGGGTACTGTTTTTTCTTCTAGAAAATACACTATGAGTCACTCAGAGGTGTATGGCTTATTATAAAATTTTCACCATGTGTCATTAAATGTCATATAGTTCAATATCAGGAAATTCTTTTCTCAGAATGAGAAATGCAAACTTTGGGCTGGTTTCAGGTTTTTATTTCTTTTAATCCTGGGAAAACCTTGAGCTGTACTTAAAAAAAGAAAAATCTTTATACTGTGACCATGTCCCCATTAAGTTATCTTTCTATCTACCAGCTTAATATATTTTTGGATGCTTTCTTGTTTCATTTTGCTTTTCAGTTTGCAATGCAGTCGGCCCTCTGTATTCGTGGGTTCTGCTTCTGTGGATGATTCAACTAGACATGGATGGAAAATACTTGGAAAAAAGAGAATGATTGTGCCTGTACGAAATATGTACAGCCTTTTTTTCGGGGAGGGTCAGCATTCCCTTAACAGCACAGTGTAACAGCTATTCACATAGCATTTACATTGCATTTGGTATTATATGTAATCAGGAGATGATTTAAAGTCTATGGAAAGTGTGGAGAGGTCATATGCAAATACTAGGCAATTAGGAATAAGGGACTTGAGCATCCATGAATTTGGATATCCGTGGGAGGTCCTGAAACCAATCCTCCATTGATACCTAGGAATGACTGTATATATTTCTAGAAAGGAATTAGAGTCTAAATAAAGTAAAAGCAGAGAATTATAATTGATTAAAGCTTAAAGGATTTTTTGCACCTATATTTTTATATTACAAATGAAAAAATTGTAGATGTCTCTGGGTAATGGCTCTGTGCTCATGTTTGAACTCTCATCTTATGACCCACAAAACACTGCTAATTTCAACATGCTAGTCTAGACTAAAATTCTAACATTTACTGAGTGCTTACCGTATTGCCAGACACTGTTCTAAGCCTTTTTCCTGTATTACCTCATTTAATTCTCACTTAGATCTACGAGTTAGGTATAGTTACTTGTTTCCAATTTACATATGAGAGAACTGGGTGCCAGAGAGATGAGGTACATTTTCCATCAGTACAATTAACTAAGTAAATTGCTCCAGTATTGTTTTTGCATAGCTAGTATCAGAACAAAGACAGTTGAAGCCCAGCATTTGACCATTATGATTTCACTTAGCACGCACTTTATGCTATTTTCTTGCTCTCTCTCTCTCTTTCTCTCTGATTATTTTATTTTTATAATGGAAGACACTGAGCACATAATAGATTCTGCCTTACTTTCTACAACTGAAAGTCGTATCTCCAGCCTTATCGTTTTACAATCTGGCTGGAATGTTAACCTCCCACTGTAACTAGTTGCTGATTTGTGCTTCCCATTGCCTTTTTTTTTTTATTATTATCAGTTACTAATAAATACTCTTGCATTCACATCACTCTCTAAAAGCAGCTTATAACATCATGTGTATCTCAGACACAGAGTAGACTGTCCTATCTCTCAAGAGAAAGTGAAAGCGCCACCAGGGGTCTAGGCTGAAGAGGAGACTGTCTCTCCGTGTCATGCCAACAGTTCCTGCTGACTCTTTTGAAGTGTCATTCATTGACAGTTGGCATAGAGTCCAGCTTTGATGTTGGAGATGTTTGTAAAAAGTAGTATGATTTTGAGATTTCCCTAGACCTAAATTCTGGTTCTGGCACTGCATTATACCCACCAGCTTAGCGACTTTCACAAACTGTTTAGTCTCCATTTTCTCATCTCTAAAATAGAAGATGGGGTGAGAGGGTGACGCGTATTTTATAGCTGTCCTGTAAGAATTAGAGGTTACTTGTTTAAGTGTCTGGTATATAGTAGGAATATGTCTCAGTTAAATGCTTGATATCAAGTAGGTATTCAAAAAATGGTAGTTATTTTATCTGTTTTTGTGTGCAGTAGAACCAAAATTGCTAACTTACAGGGCAAGAGCTCAGTAGAGTTTTAATGTGACATTTAGTCCACTGTCAATGTGCGTGAGTCATTGACATGCTGGGCATTAATTCTTTACCAACTTGAGAAAATTTTGTTTTCTTTTTTAAAGTTTTAGTTGACAAATAATAATGGTACATATTTATGGAGTATAATGTGATGTCTTAGAAAAAAATTTAATAATAAAATATTTCTGTTTGACAAGGGCTCTTTGAGTATGAGCTTTTGGAAAGATACCATCAGGCACCCTTATTCATAACACAATAATAATCAATTAATTCAAAAGGCATTTTCACAGTGTGCGCAAAACAGATGTATCTACTTATGGATTCCAATCAGCTGTAGATCACAAATTATGATAGCTTCCCTAAAAGGAAGTCATACATAGGAAGAAACCACAAGGTCAAAGATTATATAATTTTCTCTAGAGATTATTCCTACTGTTTGTTGCTGGGTCTCTTTTGCCTGTTCCTGAATTGTTAGCTTCCCGCCAGGGATTCTGGATGTGATGCTAGGGAATGTTCAGAGTGTTGAGTCCTGATGTTTCATCAGGCATACTCTGACCCACTAGAACTTTCTAAGTATGCGTGCTCTAAATGTTCTGCTTATTTCTGACCGTCTTCTTTCCTTCTGTTGCCCACAGTTGAGTATTTTTTACTTCTGTTTTACCAGGATGAAATGAGTCTCTCCTATACAAGCTTGTTGGTATTTCTTTGTATGAGGCATCAGGCTAGACTCCAGAGATAGTAATTTATTTTCTTTTAACTTCATGTAACATTTTAGTTAAAGGAATCTAGCAGAACTTTTTAAATCCCCTCTTTGTTACCAATGAATTTTGGAAACTGGAGCCTATCCAAGCCAATATGAGTTTGAGGAAGTATTCAACTCTGGGAAAGGAAGGATGTGATCTGTCAGTGAAACTAGAAGCATGAAATGTGTAAACCTTTTGTGACTTCATTATTTGGTTATTAAGGGGTGGTTTCAATATCAAAAGCTTACTTTTAACTCACATTTGGCAAAGTGCCTATGCCACCAATGTTAGTGGTAATAGAAGTGCTCAGTGGTTAGAACTTATTACAAATTCTTCCCTATGTGAGAGCTTCCAGGAAAGGAAAAGACACTTTATTACAGCACACTTAATATTTATTTAACATCCTCACCCTACACTGAGTACTAGGGTTACAAATATGAATGTTGCAGTGTAGTCCCTGAAAATGTAAGTAAAGTGAGTGGTACAATTAAAAGCAGGCAATTAATAAAAGAAAAACATCATGATTACTATCATTGTTCCTTGTGTAGATTCAATAATAAATATATAGAGAGAGAGAGACAAAATAATGAAGGTTGTGGGAAGGAAGTATTTAACTCGACTTGGGAAGATTTGTAAATATCTTCAAATAAGAGGAGGCAAAAGTATTTGCCAGGAAGAAAAGTTGGCAAAGAGTGATTTCAAGCACATGACAAATACTCAATAAATGTTGCCTATTATTATTATTGAAGGAGGTGGACCTTTGACAAGTTTTGAATGGTATAATGATACTAGGAAGGAAAAGGCAGAAAATTCCAGGCTGGTGGAGGAGTTTGTGCAAGGGACAGGGACACCACACTCCACTGTGACACCCTGAAACGGCACT
Organism: Piliocolobus tephrosceles; assembly: GCF_002776525.5. Lineage (NCBI taxonomy): Eukaryota > Metazoa > Chordata > Mammalia > Primates > Cercopithecidae > Piliocolobus > Piliocolobus tephrosceles. The sequence goes on along the minus strand of NC_045440.1, from coordinate 132,252,336 downwards.
GAATCAATACTGCTGGGGGATACAGTGTGAATGAGCTACACCTGGAGGAGCAGGCAGGCTGTCATGAAGGGTCATGAACATCAGGCTTAAAAGCTTATTCCAAATCTTACTGATTATAGGAAGTCACTAGTAGATTTTAATATTTCAGGATAGGATCAATTTGCATTTTAGAATTGTTACTTGGGTGGCAGTAGAGAACTGCTGGTGAATGGTAAGAAGCAGGGAGAGTGCAGGGGTATCTGGGAAAAGTTAAAATAACAAAGAACCTGACAAGTCTATTTCTAGGTTTGTATCCTAGAGAAATCCATACCCAATACAGCATTTGTTCCTTTGTTGCAATGTTGTTGATAATAGCAAAAAATGTTGGGCACAATCTAAATATCTAGTGGCAGGGGAACAATTATATGAATACTATAATCTAAGAAAGTAGGTAGTAGATTATGATGAACTAAAAAGAATCAGTTAAATGTAAGTGTATTAGCAAGAGTTGTTGTTTAATATGTGTGAGTAAAAAGAAAAAATCAAATTGAATAATGTTAAATATAATCCTATTTATAAACATGTAATAAATAATACTATTTATGGACACATATACATGAAGCATATGTATAAAGTCAGGCCTGGAAGAAAAGTTACCAAATTTATTATAGTTGTTATATTATGGGAGGGAGGAGGAGCCTGAGATTGGAGGGAACAACGAAGGAGGCTTCGAGTTTATCTTGCATGTTCTGTTCCTTAATAAGTCAAATTTTACAGAAACTTTGACAACATATTATTTGTGATTTACATTAGTTAGGGGCATGGGTTTTATTTATTTATCTATTTTTATTTAAAATTTTTTTTTAGATAGTCTCACTCTGTCACCCAGACGGGAGTGCAGAGGCACGATCTCGGCTCGCTGCAGCCTGCACCTCCTGGGTTCAAGCAATTCTCCTGCCTCAGCCTCCCAAGTAGCTGGGATTACAGGCATGCACGACCACGCCTGTCTAATTTTTGTGTTTTTTGTAGAAATGGGGTTTTGCAGTGTTGGCCAGACTGGTCTCAAACTCTTGACCTCAAGTGATCAGTCCACCTCAGCCTCCTGAAGTGCTGGGATTACAGATCATGTGCTTTATTTTTTAATAGTTTCTGTGCTTTCAGAACATTTTCAAAAATGAAATATGTGTCTGATTTTGTTTAGTATACGTGTGCATGTGTGTATGTGTCTAAGATTCAAGGACTCTAACTTCTCTCTCCAACGGTTAAAGAGAGGGTCTAAGTATGCTGAGGCTCATCCTCTATCAACCCCCAAAGTTAGGAAATGGCTGAGGGGAAGAGTGGTAACGTCATCTTGAACCCAAGAAGGGTGTCCAGGGGGAGGGAGGGTTGCATACTACCAATTGTCAAATCTCTCACATAACATGAGGCTCTTCATAGTTTTCAAATAAGAGAGTCAATGAAGACCAAGTTCTTAGTTCATGAGGAAGAGTTGACTTTTCAAGGGGGCTTAATGATTGGGAGGTGGACATCGAGTGGGTATGATGGTCCAGAGATCTGTAGTAGGAGTGAATCAGTCCCATAGGTTCAGGGATAGCATCTTTTGCCACTGTCAGAAAACAATGGCCTCTTTTGCAAATGTCCTTAAAATTCTGATTTTGAGGGAGAGATGGAAAATGCTATCTTCACCGTCATATTCGCTTATTGTTGTTATTGAAAATACAGTCAAAGGCCCTTAAAGGGAGACACATAGGAAACAAGCTCAGTTTTAAAAACATAAGGAAAATACTCTCTTGGGTAACTTGAGTTTTCAAATCAATTTAAGTCAGCAAATATTTTTACATTTCCTTTTGCTGAGTATGTTTTGAAAATTATTCTAGATACTTTGCATTCAAGACAGTTCACAGTCTGTTTTATATGGGAAGTAAATACTAAGAGCTATATTATTGTTTGGCTCTGCTCTGCATCCTCACACAAATCTCATGTTAAATTGTAATCTCCATGTGTCAGGGGAGAGGCCTGGTGGGAGGTGATTGGATCATGGGGGCGGATTTTCCCCTTGCAATTCTTATGATAGTGGTGAGTTCTTGCAAGATCTGACGGCTTGAAAGTGGCACTTCCCCATTCATTCTCTCTCTCTCTCTCCTGCTGCCATGTGAAGAAGCTTCTTACTTCTCCTTTTCCTTCCCCCATGATTGTAAGTTTCCTGACATTTCCCACATGTAGATCCCAATGTTGGAAATTTTATAAGAAAGGATAGCTTTTCAACTGTCCTCAAAGTGCAGCAATTATAGACTAGGACATGAACAGGAAAAGCTGGCACATTTGAAAAGAATGTAACATATTGAAACATAATTATATAGGGTGCTGATTAATAATGTTCAGAAAAGCAAAGGAAAAAAGGCAAAAACTTAATTCTAAATTCTATTTTAGAGTAGTTTCTAATATCAACTTTTTATATAGTTACAATATTACCTTTAAAACAAAAAAGATCTCTCTTTCATAGAAGTATAACCTGGTTATTAAAGATAATTGTGGATGACTGAATAAGCAGAAATCCAATGAAGGGAGAAAATTATCCATTGTTCCAAATCATCCCAGTGTATCCATTTTTGTAATCTTGGACTAATAGTTAATTTAAATCTGTAACAGATACATAATGTTCAGGCACAACTAAAACTTATTTCTAGTGTTAATGACCAATATCCACCTGACTGGAGTATAGATGTGGCCATAAGCACTAATAAATGCTTGTTGAATTAAGCCAAAGAACTTACTTGGAAGGAGCTAGGTGTATCAGTTCTCTAGTACTGTATTAAAAAACACTGTAAAACATTGTCACTTTTAATATAATAATCAATTGTTTATGATCCTGTGGCCCAACAAATTGGGTTGGTCTTAGTTGGGTAGTTCATTTGTTGGTCTTGGTTGAAGTCACTTATGTACCTGGTAGCTCATCAGAGACTGGATAATCCAAGATTGCCCCACTCACATTTTTGGTGAATGAGACTGGCTGTGGATTAATTGGTCTAGGGGCCCTCAGCTGGCATGATTTGTCACTGCTCCTCATAGCCTCTCCTCAGGGCAGCTAGATCAGGTTTCTTCACAGGATAATGGAAGTATTCCCAATGGACAAGAAAAAAAAAGCTGCAAACCTCTTGAAACTTAGGTTTGGAAGTTACACAGTATCTCATCTGAAACATTCACTTAGTCAAAGCGAAATGTAAGACCAGCCCAGATTCCAGGGAACAAGAAATATGTGCCACAACTTGATGGAAGGAGTGGTCACACTGCAAAGAAACATGTGTTCTGGGATGTGAAAAACTGTTGAGGTCGTCTTTGCAAACTATGTACCAACCTTTATTCATTGCCCTTTGACAACTCAACACTAAATGCTTTATGCATGTTTATATCAGACTAATCAGTGCTGAACAAATGCGAAAGATTCTTAGTTTTGTTCACATTGTGCAAAATTCAGTCATTAAAGTATAAGAAATTTTCCACTGCGACTGTATAAAGGTATGTCCAATAAGTGTTTCTTATTTTGAATATTTCTCTGTCTGCCTTTCCCCCCAAATTTGTGCAATGCATAAACTTCAGATAGCAGTGACTTCTTCAGATGAAATGGATGCATTCTAAATTATCCTCCCAAAAGCCTATGTCACCAAAGTGAGAGGGTCTGCTTCTATGTTCCTGACTTCTGTAAGAAAATTGAAATTTCTAGTTAAATGTTGCATTATGACATTTATCAATGTTATCAAATTTATAGAATTGAGGTGAGGATTAAATCTGGCAATGTAGAGCAGCAAGAACTGTGGCTACCTCTAGGAAGCTTTCAGCCTAAGAGGAAAGATTGATACACACATGGTATCACAAGAATGAATCTTATCCTTAGAAATATCCAGCTGCTATATGACTCCCCAAAAACTATGCTAGTCAATGCTGACTCTAGGGTTTTAATGGGAAAATCTTTAAACATGAAGATTTTCTTTTGAGTCTGTGTAGAGGATCATCCACCTATACATAGAGAGATGAGCACTAAAAAAGGGAAATGAACAAGTTCCAATAAGAAATTAAAAGATGAAGAAACCACAGGTAGTTGTAGAGAGCAAGAAAGGGCCGACAAGCTTCATAAATGTTTGTTCTCTTTTTCCATTTTGCCTCTCTGAATATGAGTTTTTTTCCTCCCTATAGTGAGAGTTTTAGATTATATAATTTTGGGAGTTCCATTGAACTCTAACATTTTATGCTCACCACATAGGCACTCAATTGGCATCATAATTTCCAATGCTAGTGAGTCAAAACTGTTCCCCACAATCTCTGAGAAATAATCTGTTCCATGAAAAATAATTGTCAAATAACAATATATTTGCATCATTTATATTCCTTAGAAATGATACCACCCTCATCCAAGAAAAGTTGATAAGAAGGGCTTAACCTTTCAGTTGATATCTGGGTGTAGAGTAGAAAACAAAACAACCAGCCACAATGTAAAAAATATGTAAGTTATTGGGTAGATGGTCATTTTAATGATATTGATTTTTCCAATTCATGATTATTTGTATCATCTCTGACTTTTTTAATAATGTGTTGCAGTTGTCATTGTAGAGATCTTCCACCTCCTCAGTTAGATGAATTCTTAGGTATTTTATTATCTTTGTGGCTGTTGTAAATGGGGCTGTCTTCTTGATTTCACTCTCAGCCTGGACATTATTGGTATATAGAAATGCTACTAATTATTGCACATTGATTTTGTAGCCTGAAACCATCCTAAAATTGTTTATCAGTTCTGGTAGTCTTTGGAAAGGTCTTTAGGATTTTCTGGATATAGAATCGTATCATCAGTTAAGTAAGATAGTTGGACTTCTTTTTTTTTTCTATTTGGATGCCTTTTATTTCATTCACTTGCCTGATTGCTCTGGCTAGAACCTCCAATACTATGTTGAAAAGGAGTGGTGAGAGTGGGCATCCTTGTCCTGTTCCAGTTCTCAAGAGAACCAATGTCATTCTCCACAGAATTAGAAAAAAAAAAAATCTAAAATTCATATGCAAGCAAAAAAGAGCCTGAATAGCCAAAGTAATTCTAAGCAAAAAGAATAAAGCTGGAGGCATCACACCATCTGAATTCAAACTAGACTATAAGAGTACAGTAACCAAAACAGTATGGTACTGGCACAAAAACAGACAAATAGACCAACAGAACAGAACAGAAAACTCAGAAATAAAGCTGTACACCTACAGCCACCTGATCCTCAAGAAGGCCAACAAAAACAAGCAATGGGATAAGGACTTCCTGTTCAATAAATGATGCTGAGGTAACTGACTAGCATATGCAGAAGAATGAAATTGGACCTTTACCTTTCACTATATACAAAAATCAACCCCAGATGGATTAAAGATTTAAATGTAAGACCTCAAACTCTAAAAATCCTAGAATAAAATATATGAAATACCCTCCTTGACATCAACCTTAGCAAATAATTTTTGACTAAGTCCCCAAAAGCAATTGCAACAAAAATAAAAATTGACAAGTAGGGCCTAATTAAACTGAAAATCTTCTGCACAGCAAAAGAAACCACCAACAGAATAAACCAGCAACCCACAGAATGGGAGAAAATATTTACAAACTGTATATCCAACAAGGATCTAATAATCAGCACCTGTGAGTACATAAATCAATAAGCAAAAAACAAATAACATTATTTAAAAATGGGCAAAGGACATAAACAGAAGAAGACATACAAGTAGTCAACAAACATATGAAAAAAATGTCCATATTCATTAATCATCAGAGAAATGCAAAACCACAATGAAACATCATCTTGCACCAGTCAAAATGGCAGTTAATAAAAAGTCAAAAAACAACAAATGCTGGAGAGGCTGCAGAGAAAAGGGAATGCTCATACATTATCAGTGGGAATGCAAATTAGTTCAGCCACTGTGGAAAGAAATTTGGAGATGTCTCAAAGAACTTAAACCAGAGCTACTCTTTTTTTTTTTTAAGATGGAGTCTCACTCTTACTTACAGCATTCAGATCATTGTTTTTACCAGTCAAATACCTAAAATCCCAGTATGTTTATATTCTATTGTACTTTATACATTTCAAATAACTTTCAAACACACCCTTACATTTGATCATCAAACAAAACTTGAAGGATTTTTATGAATAATGAAATTGAACCCTTAAAATCCAAGTGACTATTCTCAGTTTACATAGCAGGTTAACAACATATTGAGGGTAAAACCAGACACCTCACCTAGAAACCAGTTTTTTCCTACTACATAATAAAGGGGAAGTTTTTGATAGTTGCGTAGGAGTGCCTCTATTTTAAAGACAATGTTACTTAACAGTTTTATTTATCTGATATTCAAGCAGCATAAAAAAGAAGCAGAAATATTTCATGCCAGCTTGGCCACTTTGCTCTTCATCCCCCTATCTTTCATACAGCTGGACAAGGCAACAGCTGCCAATCAAGACTGTTTTACTTGACACTTTCAGATCTACTGGAACCAAAGATGTATGCCAGCTAGTGCCTGCTCTTGTTGAACAGACATTGTTTGAGTAGAGCATGGCACCAGTTTTTATGTAACACTGTCATAAACCTTTTCATAATGCAAAAGTTAACATCAGAGCTAGAGGGTGAATCAGACTCACTATTGAAAAAATTTTAATTCTGATTTGTGGAGCCAGAAGCTGCTGGTTATTGTCAGACAGGCCAATGTATAAATCCCATTTTGCCCCCTCTCCATTGTGTCACCTCAGAAAAATGACTTCGCCTGCTCCAACTTCCGGTTCCTTTCCTTACGTGGCAAGAGTGCCTATCTTACAGATGTACGCTGAAGATGGATTTGTGTTTAAGAAAGGACCCTGAATGTTTTGGAATTTCATTCAGTATGAACTGATCCAGAAGCCACCTCAGTCCAGAGTCTGGTGCAATCCCGAGAAAAGAAGTGTCTGGGGTTAAATGATATCAATCTTCAATTATCTGAAGGACTGGGAGGTATTATTCTGTATTATTCTAGAGACAAGAACTAAGGCCAAAATATCCAAAGTTGTGAAAAAATAAATTTATGTTCGAAATTAGAAGCAACTTTCCAACAACCATAGCATTTAAGAGGTGGGAATATTGAGAGTGATGTGCTGTACCAGAGACTCCTGGAAGGGAATAGGCTGAATCACCACTCTTATAAAATTATAAAAAGAAGTCCCTTTTTCCTCCACCTTAAAAGATTCAGCAAATGTGTTGTGGAAGTTAGCAAGCATGAATGGAAATGAAATCCAAACTAGCCATCCAGAAATAAAGAAGTGTTAAGCACTGGGGAAGTGTAATGTGTATCTCTCTCACTAGGCTTAACTCCCTTGAGGCAGAAAAAGTAACTTCAGAACATTTATTTTACATGCAGTAATTTTGACGTGGAATACATTTGACCTGTGTTATTTGCTAGGACTGCCATAACAAAGTACCATAACCTAAAATAGCTTAAGCAACAGAAAAGTATTATTGCACAATTCTGCAGGCTGGAAGTCCAAGCTCAAGGTGTTCACAGGGTTAGTTTCTCCCAAAAATTGTGAGGGAAAAATCTGTTCCATGGTTCTCTCTCAGCTTCTTGTAGTTTGCTGGAAATTTGTCTTTTCTTGGCCTGTGGAAACACCATTCTGATCTTCGCCTTTATCTTCATGTGGTGTTCCCCTAGTGTGCATGTCTGTGTCTGAAGTTCCCCTCTTTATAAGAACACTAGTCATACTGGGTTACCTCTAGTCTTAGTTCTTCTGTCTAGATTAATATAGAATAACACCTCCCAGTCCTTCAGATAATTGAAGATTGATATCACTTGACCCCAGACAGTAATGACCTCATCTTAACTAATTATGTATGCAATGACCCTGTTTCCAAATAAGGTCACATGCCGACATACTAGGAGTTAGGACTCTACCACGTGAATTTTGGGAGGATATATTAAACCCATAATAAGACCTTATACATGGTAGGTGTTCAATAATGCTTTTCTGCCAGAATACAACTAAAAGTAGAGTGCTCAAACCTCAGAGCTAGAAAAATGTGGATGAAACAAGCCCTTTGTAATTCGGGCTTTTCCTGGATGCTTCTAGGGATGCCTGTTAGACGTAGAGTTTGTTTTGTCTGTCTGTTTCTATCTCTGAGGCTCCATGACTTTGTGGACGGATAGGGAAAATACTGAGGAGAGATAATTTTAGAACAATAAATGACTACTTATATAATTTAAATTTCTTTGCCTGCTAGAAAATTATTAATTACTACTGTTGCACTATTAAAAGCAGAATACATAGAAAATAAATAGTTGATATTTACTAAGCACTTACTGTATGTCAGATATTACACTAAGTGCTTTATGTGACTAAATGGAACATATCTTACAACAACAGAGGTGTTGTTATTTATGCTCATTGTATTGAGGAGGAACTGAGTCCTGAATAACTCAAGCAATTTGTCCAAGATCACATTATTTTAAAATGTCTTGAGGTTCAAAAGAGGTCTCTATGATTCAAAGGCCTCACCTCGTAAGTCCTGTGCTATACTGACTAACTATTACTTTTCTTTACCATAAAACTCAAATAGAATGATCTGCTTAGTGGATCAGGGTGAAAGTGGAGAGTGGTGAGTAGCATGTGTGTTTATGCATTCATGTATAAAGTCAATACATTCTAAAGAGGAAGGAAGGGAGGGAAGGAGACAGAGAATTGGTAGGAAGAAGGGATAATTCTTATGAATTTATTTTTAGGTAGGTAGTAGGTAGATGAGTGGTTACTTATAACCTTCTTTCTTCAAATTATGTGTGGCTATGGGCACCATTTAGTAATATATGACAAAAGAACATTTCAGAAAATTTTATTTCCAAGAAAGGCACCCGGCCTTCTTTTCTGTGGGGGTGTGAGGAAGAAGCCACATGTGCTGAGTTTTGCCTAATCTGGCAGTCTTCTCTGTGTCCTCGTCACAGCCCCTGAGAAGAAAAATTATTTTAGATCAATTAATTAAATAAAGGTGCAATTGAAGACATATTTAACCTTTCTAGGTTAATGTTGTGACAGTGAACAAAAGTGCTGAATACCCTGGGGATGTTACTCACAGGCTCAGTATTCCATTCGATTTCTGGACCACAGAACTCTTTTGTGAACCTGATACATTCATCCTGGGAAGAAGGTTTGGAAACCAGCCACGCTCTTCCCTAGGGCACATCACTAGTAAGTGGTACTGCTCTCCATGTAGAAACATGTTAAAGTTAATCCATAAAAACTCTCCCAGTTTCTTCCAGGCTGGATGCTGAGGTTGCTTACTTCGTTACTATGGTTCTCCTTTTAGAAAATGACATGTAGAGTATTCCAAAATGACAAATCCAAGTTTTCCCCATGTCCATTTCAATACTTCTGTTCATTCATCTGACATACTTTGTATATGTGTTCCTGAAGAATTTCACATATTAGTAGATGCAAAATATATTCACTCTGCCCAACAAAACCATTTGATAGGCCTTATTTACCCCGCATTACAGAGTTATACGGAGTTGAAGTGACTGAGGAAAAATGCCAAGATTCCTGGTAGAAGCTTAAAGCATTTAAGCAGAAGCTATATGGCTGACTTTTTTTTTTTTATTCAACAGATACCTTTAGATGGCACTGGTGGTGAAGACAGAAAACTTAGTAATGCAGTAGGGCCCCTGCTTTATGCTTTTTACAGTCTATTCGAGAAAGAATTATAAATATAGCAACAAATCACCATATGATTATAATTGCAATAAATATATCTGAAATGAGAGTGCATGAAAGAGGGACCTAACTTGATCTGAGTGTTCAGAGAAGGCTCACTGAGGAAATAATAATTAGAACAAGACACGAGGAATGAGTAAGAGTTAGCTGGAAAGGAAGAATGGCAGATGGAATAGCAAAATGAGAATCAGTTTTGAGTACTATGAGAAGGAGGATCCGGGTGACTGAGAGGACATGAGGAATGAGAAAGGTGGCATATGGTTAGGCTGGGGCAATAGGAAAAGACCAGATCATGTAACTAAGCCATAGTAAAGCTGGTCAATGTCCTAAGAATAATAGGAAGTTGTTGAAGGGCAAGGGAGGCACAGGGTCAAAAGAGTATTCAATCAATCACTCTTGATAGAATAGGAAGAAGAGGGGCAAAAGAAAATGGGTGAAGACTGGATGAAAAGATTCTGGAGATTCCATGGAAAAGATGTGGTAGCCTGCATTAGGGTCACAGCAATGAAGAGGTAAATATGTGACTGGATTTTAGAAAATATTTAGAAGGAGTACTCTGAAGATTTAAGTATGTATTGGATATGCATCTGAGGACAAAGGAGGTGTCCAGGATGACTAAGGTAATAGCCATAAACCAATGGGATGTTGGAGGTGTCACTTATTAAGATAAGCATTAGGGATGTAGCATATTTGGGGGAAAAATTATGAGGTCAGTTTGAGATGTACTAGGTTGCATTTACCTGTGAAACATCCAGATAAAAATGTCAAGTCAGTGATTGGATAAGCAGGCACATATCTAGAGCCTGGAAAGCCATAGCCTTTGAGGTGTTAATGAAACCTTGGGCAGAGAAAATATGATCTAGGGAGAATCTCTAGACTGAGGTGACAAAATAGTGATGAGGAACCCAGAGTTCTTGGAGGTCTGTTTATAAAGTAGAAAAACGACAACTGGGAACGGCTCTGACAAGCAGTGACCAAAGGTTTAGATTCAAACAGGAGAACAGTGTATCAGGCAATTTAAAAGAGTTCCACCTCAAGAATATGGTGATCAACATCGCTCATAGATCCAGTAAAGAGGATGAGTGCAAAGACTGTGTGGAATTGGTGGCCTGAACATCACTGGATTCTTTTGGACAGACATTGACAAGAAGTGATGGGAATAGAAGCCAGGATGGAGTGGGAGATGAGAAAATGGAGATACATACACAGAAACCTCTCTAAAGGTGGTTGAGAAAGGCAGAAAACTAGTACAACAGTTAAAAGGGAATGATCCAGGTGCTATAAGGGTAGCTTTTCCCACCACCTTGGGAACCAAATGACCTCCAAGAACATTTTCAACTCCTAAACTCCACCATAGTATCATAATTGTCTATGCCCCCATCATCAATGTGAGTGTCAATAGTTACGTTTCCTAGAGTATGTATTCTCAACTCATGACACAAAGCCTGTCTGTGCTGTAGATGCTACTAAATGTTTGTGGAAAGATTAAAGCTCTTATTAGTGTAGTGCCTGCTGGGTGCATGAAATACTCACAGGAAATAGAAGAACTGTTTGAATGGAGGTCTAATCAGAATAAAGGCCAAGATCTTTCAAAACCAAATATGTGATATCTTTGTGAGCAGAATGACTAAGTGAGCTGCAGAGCCCTGGTAAGGGAATGTACACTTATTGGCCAGTGAAACCACCAATGCAGATAGATACACATTAAATATGATTGATTTAGAAAGTACAATGGCCCAACAGTCAGAAGCCTTTTTAGGGTTTCTTTTAACAGTCACTATTGGAATGATCTTTTCTCATACTTGAATGCTGTGAAATTAGTGACAGGCCTCAATGTCTATAAGGAAATGATTGAAAGCCAGACAGAGTAAAGATGAAAGTGCCTTCCTTCTTGAGTTTCTAAAAAATATATTGACTTGATTGCTTATCAATAGCTGTCCGTTACTGGTTTTAAAGTGTGAGGTTAGAAAAGCTTGAGAAGAATAGTAGGCAGATGATTTTCTCATATACTTAGTATTTGGAGATACTCAAAATGTATTAAAGGTCATGCAGCCTATTGTGTTTGACATGAATCTTGAGACTAGCAAACTTAGACCCTAAACTAGAATTAATAATGGTGGCTAACAAGCAGTTCTATCCCACTGTGCTTCTAAATTTGCCATTTTCTATGCCTAGCACACAATTTTAATGATAATAATAATAACAGTTAACATTTATTTAGTGCTTAATACCTGTCAAACACCGAATATGTATTATCTCATTGAACTCTGAAAACAATATCCGTTTTACAGAAGAAAAAAACTGAAGACAGGACAAATGACTTCATCAAGATGGCATAACTAGCAAACGGTTCAGCTGGGATTTAAATTTAGCTGAGATGCTGACCAAGAATAATAAAATATACCAGAATATTTGTTCTGAAGTGAATGTAATCCAGGCAAATATTTACTAGCTGGGAAAAAAGCACTACCTCTGTCAAACCTAGCAAGGACTAGAGGGTGACTCAAGTACCCATACACACATCTAAAGGCCCCGCCTTTACTGAGAGAACAGAGAAAGCCTTCTGATACTCCTAGATGTCCCCCCTGGGGAGAAGGAAGGGGAGTGGATAAAAGTGTGAAATATTGATAGTTTACCTCTTAAATATTCTTTTAAGCTGTTTGGATTTTATTAGTATTATAAAAACTGAGGTATTGAGATATGGCAAGTTTTTTCTTTCTACCCAGTAGATTTGAGGCTCAGAATCAATCTTAGATGAGGTATACACAAATAAAAAAAAATGCATTCCTTTCCCCACATGCAGTATGGTATAAAATTAATGATACTATTACATTAGGAACAGCAGGCTTCAATTAATTGCCTGTCTCCAAACAATATTGATTGCATACTTCCTTTGATACAATTCCAGAAGTTTCTATAGTTCTCCAGCTCTGCGATTCCTCTTTCACATTATGCCAGGCATACAACCTCCAGCAGCATGAAATCACTGTTGTTGTCATCAACACTTTGTGGGGTCCAGAACAGAAAATTCAGGTATACGTATCAAGATGGAAGCCTTGTTGGGTGGTGCAGAGGAAGGAGGTGATGCTTCCCCATGGCCCTTGAGTTGCTGCGCTTGGGAAATCCACAGAGTGTACAGATGTAGGGACCTAGGAACTAGAGATTTACAGCAATCACCTAAATAATTAAGGAGAAAAACTTTAATGGGATCACTTTCTGAGTCAATTTAATCTTAGCCTCATGGAATCTCACCATTGGGATAAAATTCAGAAATTGCATGGTGAATCTCTCTGGGACTGAGATTTATAGATGGGCACCCAAGGTGACAAGTGAAGTTAATGCAAGAATGAGACTTCTGGCCCGGGGATCTTTCAGTTGGCGACACTGTTGGATGATTTTAACCCTCAGTTATCGAGTGGATAAGTTTTATTTCCATATTTTCTAGATAACCCCTCCCGTTTCATGTATTCATGTGATAATCTATACAAGTTTAGAACCACTCATTGGTATATTGATTTACTGAAAAATTTCAGGACATTTTTTTATTGCTAAGCATGGGACTGGGCACTGATTAGAGAAGATGATTGAGATATAAATCCTTCTCATAGAATTCAAGTATAATAAAGACAAATGTAAAAATGCAAAGCCACACAACCCAAATACATTAAATTTGCTTGGGAATTACTGCCTTATGGTGATCCCCATTGTCAGTGCATAAGGTTAAGATGACTCAACCTGTATCTCCGTCCACAAGATTTGCCTAATATATAAATAAGAAAAATATTACTGTAGTAGAAATGCTTGATCATTTAAGAGAATACATTATTTTTCAGCAAATCCAATGCTTTAATGCATATACAAACAATGCCTGGGGCAACTTATTCACAGAATCGCAGGTTATTTGTAGCAGAAAAGGGCTACTTAATAAACAATCCTGCAGTTATTAGGCTGTTCTGCCAAGCACTCAGCTTAAAGAAGAGCTTCTAGAGCTACTGCCAGGGGTTACATGAAGGTCCAGTGGTCTCCGACTTCAATTATGCCAACTCTACTCCCTTTGGTTTCATGTTTTGGTTTGCACTAGAGATTTTATTTCATCAAAGAATTTGCTGCTTTAAAATGTATAAAATTAAAAGAATGAACTAATCCCTTAAATTTCAAAGCAGGGACATTTAAGACTAAGAAGATAAGTAATTTTGACAAGGTCCTAATGCTGGTTAGTAGTCAAACAGGAGTGAGGCAAACATCCTTCTTACCTGGTACTCTTTCCACCACACTTCCCTGCCTCCTTCCTTTCTTACTCATGAGAACCTGTCCCTGTGATGGAATGTGCAAATCATTGATTCTCATTCCCACACATATTAAGATAGTAGATTTGTATTTCTTTACAAAACAAGTCAGCCTCTGAGTCATTTCACAGAACTAAATGGGCTTTCCACTGAAGGCTTACTGAAATATGAAACTTGCCCTATCCTTGGAAGGATTATCTGACATTTGACAAAGCTGTTATCTTAATAAAGAGGGCCACACAAGTATAAATAAATGTATGATTCCAATGACCTATTAAAGTTAACACAGAATGGAAATTATTTTTACTTCTCTGAGTGTAAAAAAACCCAGCATTATAAGAATAAAAGTAACATATGAGGTAATGCTCAAGACAGGCCATACACATGCTTATTTACTTAAGAAATTATCTTTAAAAATGAACATGCAACCGCAAGTACCACAAAAAATAAATGAGCATCTGATTATCTATTACAAGATAAGATGGTTTTAATAGTTTAATCTTTCATGTTATAGTTAATGATTTTATTCAAGCTTGATCATCAATAATATAATCATTCATGTACCTCTAAAATGAAAGCATTTTCCATTTAATTTAATTAGTCCATATAAATCTACACATACAGAGTTCTGATTATGGCATAAACACACATACATGGACAAACAGTACACTTTGTAATTATGGATACACACTTACATACAGCAATACATTCTCTTTAGAGTTGAAGAGACCATGAAGAAAGATTGAAGAACCATAAGTCTAAAAATTACAACAATATGAGGATTTTGCAGGTTATGTAACATCTTGAAAATTAGACTCAAAGATGGTAATTTTCAGTTTTGCGTTCTTCACCACAGTGGTCTATAAATATTTTTCTGTAAAGGGCCAGTAGCAATTATATGGACTTCTGCAGGTCATATGGTCCCTATTGCAACTATTCAACTCTGCCGTTGTAGAGAAAGCAGGCATAGGTGGTGTGTGAACAAATAGAGGTGTCTGTGTTCCAATAAAAATTCATAATGACTAACTAAGTTTCATTATAATTTTCAAGTGTCATATAATATTATTTTTGCAACAATTAAAAAAATAGAAAAACCAATAGGTGGTGGGCAGAATTTGTTCTTCAGACAGTAGTATGCCAACTCTTCTCTATAGCATCAGTACGTCTTATCTTATCAATGATAATGGTGTAATTGTTCTCTGAGGTATAATGTAGTGTGCTCTTTTATCCAGGGATGAAATGGGCTGTCTTGGGAAGTATTACATGCCCTCAAATTGAACCATTTAGGCAGAGCTGAGCTATGTGTCTATGTGAAAAACCTTTCAGAAGGTTTTTCAAACTCAACAGGTTAAGGACAACCTTTAGAATATGTACCCTCAAGCTTGGAGATTTCATGTTTTACTTTAGGCATTCAGTGGAGTGGTTAAAGACAACGAATTTGTGTATGAGAAGCATCTTTCACATACTTACTCACATGGACTTTGTCTTTGCAAAACCTATCTGTAAATTTAAATTTTCAGAATACTTTAAATCTATTTCTTCTTTTAAATTAAACGCAGCATCATCATTTCAGTTAGAACCTGAATGTCATGGGCATCGAGTCTTGAAAAACCTGGGGAATAGTCATTCCTGCCAGAGGCAGCAGCTGCTGCAAAGGCCATGCAGTGGGAAATAAATGGAAATGTTAGAATCAGGGATGAAATTTTTGCAAGGCTGAGACAAAGCAACAGAGAGAAAGGCACAAGATGCAGCAAGCAAAGCAGATAGAGTCCAGAGCAGATCCTGGTTGTGGGTTGTGGCCTTATATTCTACACATAGTATGAAATCAGTATGTGTGTTTTATGCATATACTGAGAAGTCATTGGAAGGTTCTGGATACAAGAATGACAAGGCCAAAGTAGCTTTGACTCCTATGGAGAAAACTAGGTTGTAGAGAATAAAAGGAAAAGCAGGGAGCCTTGTTAAAAGTTTGTTGCAGAAACCCAAGTGAAAGGTGACTTTGACTATGGGGATAGTGGTGGAGGTTGAAAGCAGTGGATGAATTCAGATGTATTTGGGAAGAGAAGTTTCTGATGCATCAGTGTTGCAGCATGAGAAAAATAGAGAAATCCAGAAGACCTAGTGTTGTAGCTTAAGAAACTGGGTAGCTAGCATCATTTACTAAGAAGGATATTTTCTATAATGATCAATTACTATTAAACTGGTCAGATGATTTCATATTTGTGTTTTTGCTTCCTATCATCTTAACTATTCTATGGCTCAGGTTCTTCAGCTATGAAATAAGGACATAATAGCCATCCTATGTTATCACCCAGAAAATAAAATAATGTATATTATTATACATTATTATAATACTGACAGTGTCTGATACATCATTAGCACTTTTATAAGATGCTATATTTATGTCCCTTGAAACTAATTAGACTTAATAGTGAGTGCAATTTATCAAATACCCATTCTGCACTAAGCAGGTATTTTAAAATTCTTGATCTCCTATACTTACAACAATCATAGATATTTCTGCTTCCATTTTACAGATGACAAAACTGGGCCGCTGAGTTGGTGAATATTTTGCACAAGGTCAAACAACTCATTAGAGAGAGTCAGGGTAAAAATTCAAACTCATCTGACTCCAATGGCCATGTACTTCCCCTCATAAAAGCCCTTCTCTCCAGAAGGAAAAATGTAATGAAAATAAGAATAATTACTCTTTTTAATAAACAACTGATGATAGCCACATTTGCCTTCTATAGGGTAAAATAATGTACATCAGTGAGAGGATGTCTTTACATGACTGCCTTCCTTGTGAACATATGTGAAGCTATACCCACATAGTGAGTAATTGTAAAAAAAATATTGTAGTTTCAAAGCTTCTATCAATTCTTTGGTTGCTCCAAGTTGAGAACCCCAAATAGATGGCCCTTTGTTTAAGAGAAGACCATAATAACCGTTTATATATTGGCAGAGCTGTAAGTTTGGGTGAAAAATAAATTGCTCTGTATATTAACATATAAAATATTTAAGGTTTTTTTTTTTTTTTTTTTTTTTTTTTTTTTTTTTTTTTTTTTTTTAAGATGAGGCAGAAAACAAAGATAGACAGAGATTAAAAAAATCAGGGAGAACACGAGGAATGTGAAAAGACAGTCAGTGTCTGGTCAATATGGCAGACAAGACAGCCACAAAGAAGACTCCAGCCAGTGAAAAATTAACTTTCAAGAGTGAGTCTGCAGTTCTCTGGAAAATTGAGACTTCATTAGTAATTTTCAGGGGCTTTCTGCATAGTACCTCCAAAAAGAAACAAACAAACAGCTTCCTCTTCGCAGCGAAGCCTGAAGCTTGACTCAAAGTAGGCAAAAGACTGGCTTCCAGATTTGGGTTGACCCCCCCCAAAAAAAAAACACACACACACACACACACAAATAGTGAGAGCTAGAATCCAGAAGAGAAACTTGGAATAAGAGAAGACTGGGGGAAATGTGTGCCCTTCCTCAACAGAAATCCAAGCACAGTTAATTTAAAAAAAAAAAATTCTTTTTTGAGACGGAGTCTGGCTCTGTCGCCCAGGCTGGAGTGCAATGGTGCGCTCTCTGCTCACCACAAGCTCCACCTCCTGGGTTCACGCCATTCTCCTGCCTCAGCCTCCCGAATAGCTAGGACTACAGGCGCCTGTCACCACGCCCGGCTAATTTTATTTATTTATTTATTTATTTATTTTTAAAGTAGAGACGGGGTTTCACCGTGTTAGCCAGGATGGTCTACGATCTCCTGACCTCGTGATCTGCTTGCCTCGGCCTCCCAAGGTGCAGGGATTACAGGCGTGAGCCACCATGCCCGGCCAGGATTTTCAATGTATGCAGGTGGCTTCTTGAATGTCTCTTCATTTGAATATTAAAGGAAAATGGTGAATGATGACCATTAGCTGGAGGGCTTGGGAGATACTCAGATCGGGTACTGGTCATAAAGAGGAATACTGAAATCAGCCTAGGCTCTCTAGCATGGAAGAAAAAAAACTCTTTAAAAATAAGAGTTTTTCTGCATTTCTTTTCACTTCACTGCATAGTGTAGATTCCATCAACATCAAGTAGTTTTCTTCATGCAGGTATACTGTGATTGTTTAGGCTTACCATATTTTCCTCTGTCTGAAAGGCCCCTTTCCATCTGCAACAATTCTAGTCATACATTAATGTTATCTCCTTATGAAGACTTTTTATTTTCCTGTTTTCTTCTTCCTTAATAGCACATTAGATCTATCTCTACTGTAGTCCCTACCCTCTGGACTATCACCACTTATAACATGACTGCCTCCCCATCTAATCTGTAAACTCCTTGAATGAGGAGGCAAAACATTATCCAAGCCTGTGTTTCAAAATGTAGGCAGAACTGAAACATACTAAGTGCTCAATAAATCTTTATCAGCTTGATGGTGTCTTGTTAGGTAACTTTGTTCAAAACTTTTTGGAAGAGAGCTCAAATAAGTGCTTAAATTTTCTCTGGATTCCTACCCCACCTCAGTCACCATCTGTGATAGAGAAGCTATAATTATATATTCCCTGGGAGGATTATCATGACGATAAAATCACAATCTCAGCCAACAAAATTCAGGAACGCCATGCTCAACTCCCTTGAGTTCTTGAGAAATGTAGCAATTTGAGTTTGCAGTTTAGCTGCTTTTCTCTTCTGAAGTATTGATTTCCAATTTGATTGTTTCATTTTGTTTAATTTTGAAATCATCTCAAAGAATTATACACACACACACAAATTCTGTATACCCTTTCATCCAAATTCACCAGCTATTAAAAGCTTTCCACATTTGTTTTTATCCTTCTGCTTTCTCTCACATATATACCTATATATCTTTTTACTTTTCCTGAAACAGGTGATAGTATAAGGCAGATGTCTTGCCCCTTTATCCCTAAATACTTCAGTGGGTATTTTTTTTTAATTAAGAGAATATTTATTTTTTGATTGATTAAATTTGGTGATTGCTTTTTAAATACATACTTTCAGTTCTGGCATACATGTGCAGAACGTGCAGCTTTGTTACATAAGTATACACGTGCCATGGTGGTTCGCTGCACCCATCAACCCATCATCTACATTAGGTATTTCTCTTATGCTATCCCTCCCCTAGCCCCCCACCCCTTGACAGGCCCTGCTGTGTGATGTTCCCCTCCCTGCGTCCATGTGTTCTCACTGTTCAACTCTCATTGGGCATTTTCTAAGAGCAAGAGCATTCACTTCCATTTCGTAGTACAATTATGACAATAGGTAAATTTAACACTGGGACAATTTTAATTAACCCACTGATAATAATCAAATTGCAACAATTTTCCTCATAATATATTTTATAGCAATTTTTCCTGGTCCAGGACCTAATTCAGGATTATATGTTATAATTTGATTCTGTGTCTCTTGGTCTTCTTATTGGGATATGGTTCCTCACCCTTACTGTCTTTTATGACATGGACACTTCTGAAGAATACTAATCACAAATTTTGTAGACAGCGCCTCAGTTTGGGTTTTGTCTGATATTTACTAATGATCAGATTTATTTTAAACATTTTGGGTGGGAACACCACTAAAGTGATATCAGTGCATCTTATTAGAAGTCACATCGTGACAGTTCATCTCATTTTAGGTGATGTATTCTCCACAAATGGTTTAATAATTGCAAATGGAAAAATGGTAACTTTACAATGGAGAAACCTGATGAACATACCTTAACCAAGTGATCAAAGTTAACATCATCTATATATATATGTGTGTGTGTGTGTGTGTGTGTGTGTGTATACACACCTCAATAAAAGGTTCAGCTATTTTACGAGTTTATTTGCCACTCATGAAAATTACACTTCTAAAAAAAAATACATTAAAAGCGTGACTTTGGTGTTTGCAACAGTATTTGCTCAGCACCCAGTGCATAAGCTCTAGAATAAATTTTGTGGATGTTCAACTAACTCCAAGTCCTTACTAACCAGTTACTTACTGTTAACACTTCTACATATCTTTTCAAATTTTCCCATGACATGTACAGATGTAGAAACAAAAGTAACTTGACCGGCATCCCCAAACTCCAGTATGATGCTGGAATGTGAATGTTCTCGCTTTATTCTTCAAGTCCAGTGTGCTTCACTCTGTAAGTGTTTATTTAAAACCAGTGAAAATATGGGTGCTCAACATTAGAAAACCACTTAACAAGAGCTATGGGAAAGGCCAGATTCAAATTATCTTTTCATCCTAATAGATAACAATCGGTAACATCTTTATACAACTGCAGGGATGGAGGGGATTGAGGGTTAAGCAGGAGAAGGGACAGAAGGGGAAAGGATTACATTTTCCCCACAAAAGATTAGTTTTGCCTATGGTTTTAAAAAATGCAACCAATTCTAATCTGGATGTGGGTTTTTCTCAGTGACTGGGCCTCTGTTTGCAAGCTCAAGCCCCTTTTTCAGACAAAGTCGGAAGCTGTGTTTCACTATAGATGGGAACTTAAAAGCAGCAGCTATATATAGCTCTATAGCCTTAACACACACACACACACACACACACACACACGCATGCACACACAGCCTCTAAAGAGCCCTTAACTTTCTGTTTCAATCACCTTTAGGTTCTACATAACCCTCATTTTCTGGCAGGAAACTTGTTAAGCAAATTTTCAGAGGAGGTATCATAAAATGGAGGCCATGATGATGTTTCTTGTGCAATTTACTGAGAGAGGATGTAGCATAGGACCAGACAGAGGGAAGGAGATTACAAGGCTCTCTACTTTTCTACTTAAGCTGAGCTAAAAGGAGTCTCCTTCCACGTTGGGTCTACAGTGCAAACTCGCCTACACCTGTGAAATCAGTGAGACGGGAAAGATGCTTTGCAATTTTCAACATTTGCAGCTACTAAAAGTGATTAGCTGGTTTTTTCTGACATAGCCACCTGACTAGGTGGCTACACCTCTATAGAGGGTAGATGTGGTTAGAAGATGCCTCCAAAGGAGAAGTGGAGGCACAAAACACTGAAGAGATATTGGAGTCCTTGAAAAGTGTGTTGCAGTCACTAGCAGGAATTGTTCCAAAGTGTACCTTTACTTTTCCCTCTTTGCCCTTCTGGGAGGATGAACCAGCCAGTGCATGAGAAGAACTTATCTAGATCACTTTATTTTTATTAGCAACTCTTGCATGCTCTGTCCAACAGCAGTCAGATGAATTATTCTTCCCTGGGCCACTTAGTCACAGCTCCCCACTCAAGAAATGCATTACTTTCCCCTTGCCGATCCCAGAAGTTTGGCTTGTTTGCTTTCTTTTTCATAGCTGGCACTCTCAACTTCTCCGTAAGGGGCCTCTTTGTTAGAGTGGAGCTCTGCCTCTCCCGCTACCTCTTTTTTGCATCTCTTGAAGGCCAGGACACAAAACCAAAAGTGTAAGACCATGACATTGCACAGGGCAGGCAGAGTGGTGAAGATCTGACTCTGAAATCAAACACATCTGGGTTCAAATACGGTTCCTCCTGTTGTAAAACTGTGCAATTTTAGCCAATTCTTTGTCTCAATTTTTTCATTTGTAAAATTAGAACAAAAATAGGACTAATGTGTCACAAAATGCAGGCAAGTTTCATGGCACATGATAAGGACTTAATACATTTTAGTTATTAGTATTAGTGTCACCATCATTATAATTACTGTCATTACCATCATTATCATCATCGTCATCTTCTTTAATCATTATAAAGAAGTAGACAAAAAATGAAAATTGGAGATTAGGAAATTTTTAGAAATTTTAAAATCTTACTAAATTCTCACTGATTTTTTTTTCTTTAGGAATATGTCTTAATCCCCTTATTTAAATGGCATCACTAGAAACTTTTATTTCTCAAGAGAAGATGTAAATTTACATGGAGAAATCAGTAAGAAGAAGGAGACGTTCATGCCTTCCCCACCCCCAACACCTGGTCCAGCTGGGCCTAAAGGAAGCAGAGCAGGGGTGTGGCCACCCAGGGTCTCCTGGCAGGCAGCCTCTCACTTCCCTTTTGCCCTGTACAGAGCTCAGCACTTGGACTTCCCTTTGCCTTCTAATTCCCACTCTATATTCACAGTAGGCTCTAGTGCTGTGGTTCATGTTCTTAACTGCTTCCCTGTCTAGACTACAGGTGCCTCTGGAACAGGGAGTGTGTTATGTTCAGCTTTGTGTTCTTCCTGCCAAGCACAATGTTGACTAACTGGTTACTTTTTTTTGTCTACTTCCTCGTAATGATTAAAGAAGACCATCGTGATGATAGCAACAGCAACTACAATGGTGATCAAGATACTAATAACTACGATTTATTAAGTCTTTCCTACATGCCTTACCACTACCTCTCTCAGTCTCACTTGACGTTCCTCTTCTATCAGTGCAGAATCACATTAGGACAGAATCAAAGATATAAACAACTCCTTCCCAAACACACATAACTCATTCTAATGGACAAATGGGCGAATGGGGTCCAAGAGGGACTATCTGGCATCTGAGATCTCACAGCAAATGAGTAAGTGGCAGCAGCAAGACCAGGATACAGGTCTCAGGGCTCCTAGTCCCACACAACCTCTGTGTTCAAGGGCTCACAGGCTCCACTTACGATTTGGGGGAACCCCAGATAGGTGACTCACCACAGAGAACTACCTTGTTTCCACAGGAAGGATCACCTGCGCTCCTCTGTCATGCTCTTCTTGGTGAAAACTGCCCCTGAAATTCAGTGACCACATCCTCTCTTTGTCATTTACACCTTGCTGGGGTCTTCCCTTTCCTCCTGCCCCACCTCCACTTTCAGCAAAATCAGTTCATCTTGGATATCAGCCAAATTCTTTTGTTCTAATGCAAGGGCGAGCACTAAAAATGTCAAGTCTATATGATTTCAGAGGGGCCTTACAGAGGTCAGCGTCTCTAATCAAAGAAGTGATTGCATATCTTGGGTCAGGAGGGCAGATATGAATGGTGGCATTTTCAGATCATTATGGAGGCTGGGGAGTATTATGCTGCCAGACAAGATACAAACACTCTGCAGCTTGTACCCTTGAATGTGTTGATGGTCCAGACAATTGGTGAGTGAAACATGTATAGTCTAACCCAGAGGCTACATAACGTTCCCCATTAGTATCCAAAGTCTCAATCACACTACCTGTTCCTTCCACTGAAGTAGAAATAATAGAATTGGAAGTAATTGTTATCAGAGCTATTATTTGTTTATTGACTTCTTACTGTGTGCAAGTGAGATATCATGTCTATCATATCATGTATATTAGAGTAAATCTCAGCAACTCTTCAAAGTAGGAGTTAATATGAAGAAAACCAGACTCAGAGACATGGAATAATGTTATATGATTTATAAGTGGCTCTGAATCCAGGCCTGCCATTCTCCAAAGCCTATTCCCTTGTATTTCTCTATGTGGCAGTCATGATCACATAGATTTGTTTGGCAGAGATATAGGAGGGCATGGCTTTAGAGACGGGACTATAGGCAGAAAGAATGCCTTGCAAGAGACCGCCGATGGGAGGCCTATGGGTCCCTTTTGTGTTTTTCTGTTTTCTTTGGGTACCAAGGTGTTTGAAAGAGAAAGTAGCTAAGTAAGGCCAACTGCTATCAATCCAAGCAACTTGCTCTCTTTGTCTTACACCTGTCATGGCTCACAAATTTATGACACTTGCCAGTAACTAGGGGCATTTGAGGATTTCAGCCTGGAGAAGAAATCAGAGTATAGTGCTGACCAATTGCATCCTGGGATGTTATGGCCAGAGAGATGCTTAGAACACTGAGACAGAAACTCCCTGTGTTGGCCCATTCCTGTGCCACAGCTCACAGCCCACAAAGCTTTTCCTAGCCCAGCCATCATTTTATTCTTACCTCTTAGAGTCAGCACGACCTTCCGGCAGGGCTTACCACTCCTACTTTCCTTCCTTGCAGTACTTTGGGAGCTATCATGACAGAGTCTGATCACATCATTGAGTGTATTGGGCAAAAATACCCTCCTTCTCTTGGCAAGCATGGTGTGCTTTTAAAGTCATGCACCTACCATAGACCAAGTCCAAGTACTTTTCTGTCTTTGTTGGGATGTTTACGCACTCATTTGTTTGCTAGGAGAATGTGTCTTTCTGCAAAGTCCAGTCATTCCCGTATCTCTGACATACTCAGGTTTAATCCAGAGCTCCTCAGCTGAACTTTCTATGTATCCTGACCATGCCATCTAATGCTACATTTATTTATTCTCTTCCCGTAAGCTACTTGAGGATAAGGATTCTGTCTTACTTCTGAGTTTCTGCACCTTTCCTGGCATATAGAAGACAACTGATAAATGATTGTGAAATAAATAATGTGATTCTCTATAATTTTAAAAAAATAAGTGAATACCTCACAAGCCTTTAACAGAGCAGACCCAAGGGATATGACAATTAAGTTGTATGGTTCCACTCTTCCTTCTGGCAAATAATGTTCTTTCAAGGAAGAAAGAACAGGATGGGCAAAAATACAAAATAGGTAAAACTGTTTGGTGTCCACATGCAGGACTGCAGGGGAATAAAGTAAGAGATGGGAGGGGTTTGGGGATGGGGATAGGCAGCAGCCATGTAATGCTGTGTGCAATTCCCCTCATTGAGAGTTTAAACTGCTTTCTGCAGGAGAGGGGGCACCAGTGAAATGTGAAATAAGGTAACAATCATGCTTCATTTACTTGTTCATTGCAAAGGATCATGTGGGTCTCAAGGTTTACTAGTTTGAGTATCAGATCTCAAATTTATTTATTTATTTATTTATTTTGAGATGGAGTCTCCCTCTGTTGCCCAGGCTGGAGTGCAGTGGTGCAATCTCAGCTCACTGCAAGCTCTGCCTCCCAGGTTCACGCCATTCTCCTGCCTCAGCCTCCGGAGTAGCTGGGACTACAGGCACCTGCCACCATACCTGGCTAATTTTTTTGTATTTTTAGTAGAGATGGGGTTTCACCGTGTTAGCCAGCATGGTCTCGATCTCCTGACCTCGTGATCCACCCACCTCAGCCTCCCAAAGTGCTGGGATTACAGGCGGGAGCCACTGCGCCCAGCCTCAGATCTCAAATTTCAACACAGGAATTTCAACACATGGAATCATCACTCCAGTATACAACCAAGATATATTTATTTTTTCCACAAAGGAAATTTCTGAGCCAATAATAATACTTGTGATCATCACTGCCATTGAACATTTACTCCGTACCAATTAACATTCTAAGCACCTTTCATGTATCAACTCACTTAATACTCCTCTTGCCCTTTTGGAGCTACTCACAGATAAGGCTCAATCACTGGTTACAAATCACTCATCTGGTATGTTCAGGAGCCTGTTTCCGCCCCACGCTGCATATAATTCTGTTCTTCTTATTCAGTTCCCTATTTCCCTTGTTCTCTGGAAGGCTAATTGCACCACAGTGGACATTCCTGAAGAATGGAGGTTTTTCTGTGCATGGTACGAGATAAGTACTCTAAGTGATGGCTGTTCTATGTATCAGATACTCAAAAAAAAAAAAAAAAAAAAAAAAAAAAACACAGCAGAAACTTAACCAGCCAAAAAGATATGAGAAACTTAACCAGCCAAAAAGATATGTACAAAAGTCTATATATCCAGAAATTGGAGTTGCTGTGGATGACTCACTTACACCACTCCGCACAGCCTACAGGAGCTATCCAGTGGCCTGAAGACAAATGCCCCTTTTGGGAAGGATAGAACTAGCCTGGGAGAAAAATGACCATACATCAACATACATAACTCATTCTAATGTCTATAAAGGGGTACCAAAGCCTTTTGTCATTTTGTAGCATGATGGACCTAATCTAGGAAGCTTCTCTCTACAAAATTTTCAAAAGCAATTTCCCTTGAAAACTAAGTAGGGGGCAAGTTTCCTGACCCCATCCATTTATTTATTGAAGTAGAGTTTTTCTCATACAATATGTCTGAAATCCTCCTTGTTCTTGAGGGATATTGCTGGACTTTTGAATCCTAAAAAAAATATGTTTGGGTTCCCAGCCCTATCAAATACCATTCTTGTATCAGCAACTTCAACTGTAAGATGAGAAGGATTCAGTAATTACCTTGCTTGCAACAATGCACTTAAAGCGAAACACAAAATATCCAACAGATATTGGTATTCTCCTGCCCTCTTTGCACAGATGCATGTCATTACTTGCTTATTTGACAGTGATTATCTTTCTTTCTTCCTAAAAGTCAATTTTCAAGTTCTATCACCAAGGATTACTTAGGACTTCCTCGACCAGTCCTGCAGGCCAGTAAAATCAGCATTGAAAAATGGATCAAATTAAGAAGAAAGTTATCAGAGTTAGGAACACATTCAGAACCATAACACAGCAAGAATTCTTCAAAGAAACAATTGTTTGTCCTGGAGACAAGACTATTTGTGTCATTGTTTTCAAATATGTGAATAATTTTTATGTAAAAAAAATTATTATTTTTAATGAAGTAATAAGTGGCAGAATTCAGACCTACTAGTGAAAAATGCAGGCAGCAGAATTTGGAACACCTGGAGAAAAAGAACTTTGTAATAGCCACAGAAAAATACTGGTTGACTTGGAAGGTAGTGGGGGCTGGTAGAGGTGTTCACCTGGGGACTCACTGGCCACATGGTGGAGATGTTGTAGAAGGTATTCAGGTATCACCACAGGGGATGAGCTCTATGACCTTGACAGTCCCTTTGAACTCTGAAATTTTGTAAGCCTACAGATTCATACTTATTTGTGTCTAGTTTGTGCTGGCTGAGGACTGTTGCAGAGCATATTGCAGCTTTCATAGAAATTTATAAGAAATGATCCTCGATTTCAAACAATAGATTCACCAATGTTACAGCTGAAACAAAACTTAAGAGAGCACCTCACCTGACTCATTGTAAAAATGAGTGTGCTAAGGCCAAGAGAGTTCAAACGACCTTCACAAAATCACTCAGCAAATTGTCACCAAGTCAGAGCTCAAAATTTCAAATGAGAGATAAAAGATATAGGTTAGAACTCCAAGGAACATTTAGAGGAACACCTTCTTTTAAAAAGAAAGCTGCAATGAATAATCTCTTCTCCTATACTTTACCTAGTAGATACAAAGTACACAGCTTAAAAAAAAAAAAAAAAAACTAACCTAGTGATCCATATTTAGCAAAAAGCAAGGAAGCAAGAAACAGAGTATTTATGCAGACTGCTCCTAAATGTTAGAGACAAATGGGCCTGAAATAGTAAATTAGTAAGATTTTAGAAAAGTTGCAGGAAGATAGTTCTTAACTTGAACTAGTGCCCTGGGAGACATCTGATAGGAGATTTGGGGCTTCTAAGGGAGTTGAGGAAGCCTATTTCAGGTAAAAGGTGTCATTCCTGGGCAAAAAGCAAACAAAATCTACAAAATACTTCCCCACTGTTGTAATACACAGAAAGATGCCTGTCTTAGGGTTTCAGATTGTGTGTGGAGTCAAGGAAACTTCTTACCCTTCAGCATGTTTATGTATTTGTGAACAGCAAAAAAGGAATTAAAGCAATTATAACAGAGTAATTGATGGTGGCAACTTTAAAGACCAGAATAAATTGAGAAATTATACACATAGAGACATATAAATCTGTGATACAGGAAATGACCAGTCTAATACAGGTCCCCGGATCTAGTGAGATGTTTACATCTCCTAACACTAAGCTCCAGACCTCCAGTGCTGTACACAGGAATTCACACAGCAGAAGTTATCACGTAATTAACACATAACATGAATGGAACGCTGCCACACAGAAATGGCCAAGGCTTATATCCTGGGAATCATGATGAAGGTCAGGGCCAGCTCTAGGCAAGACTCAAACAACTCATTGCATTTCCTGCATTAGAACTAAATTATGCATTTTCACATCTATCTTTCAGGTGATAATGTGAATAGCTCAAAGTCAGGATCTATTGAAATCTATCTTTTGTTCACTGTGCAAAGCCCAGAACCTGCTATAGGGTAGATGTGCAATAAATTTTAGTTAAGCTGAAGCTATACTGCATTTCCCTGATATTCCCTAGTGCTAAGAAACTGTACATTGATCTCAAACTTTCTCTCACAAATATATCTTGGCACTAGGGATGTGTATGTAAATGTAGCATGTTTAAGCTCAGGCATAACTTTGGCAATTTGTCTTTAGCATCAATAAGACAAATGGCCTAACTTCTCCAAAATTCAATTTCTTCAACTGTAAGATAGAGGTAATTATACTTACTTCTAGATTTCTGAACAGTAGTGATTATAAAAAAATTCTATATGCAAGGTGTCTAGAACAATGGTTGTCACAAATAAGCATTTAATAAATGATGTTGGTGGCCATTAGCAACAAATTATTCATTTTTGTCTCTTTATTAAGGTCTGAGATAAGAAATCACTTGTGTTAACTTTAAGATATGAGATCTGTGCCAGTTAGATCCGTGGAGGATTCAGGCAGGATTCTCATTCTCAGAGAGAACGTATCTGTTAACTCTAGACCAGCACTTTAATAATACATACTCCTGTTTGAAACTGCTCACTGTAAAACATCATAGAAAATAATTATGTTGTTTAATTCAGTATACCATCCGTTAACTTAGTGGGTAATTTTCGCCCAGTATATAATATTTTCTGTCACTTCCTATTTTTTTTTACTTTAACTTAATTTAGCCCATGGCTTTGTACTGCTCCTACTTCAGAACAGGATTTACCCCAGTCTCTCTGTTCTGCTGAATTGCATCTTCACATGTGTTCAACAAGAGAGAACAAGAAATGAGAAGACCATGATCGAGATCCTTTCCATCTTGTTGCCTGTAAGAGATATTTTAAATTGAAGACATGAAAGGTTATATGACTAGTAAGGTGCTGTATGGAGGAGGAAATAACTAGACATAAGAAAAATATAAAGGTCCCTGGACTAAGAGAATTGTAGACTATAAACAGCCAGTTGTACTCTCTCCAAGTCTCCAGGCCTTTATCTACTAAAGGAGGAGTTTGGGCCATAAGACCCTCCCAGGGGTTCCAGAGGACACCAATATTTTTGGTCTCTGTGAGCTTCCTCTTCCCTCCTCTACCACTTTGAGGCTTTGAGATCTTAAGGTATTAAAGGAGAAAAAAAGAAACACTAAATAACAAAAGATCAATAGTAAAGCGCAACTTGAATTTCGAATCAATCATATACCTAACCTTTTGCTGCAAATGCCTTCAGGACACCGAATTTAAAGGCACTAAAATTAGTTTATATGTTTTGCATATTCAATGACCAGTGATGGGAAATTACTCAAGGTATGAATGGAACAAAATTTTTAAACTGTTCTGGAAATGTTTGAACTTTTTTGAGATTGGGTAGTTTTGAAAACCTTAAATACAGATTAGATAAAAATATGTAATATAATTAAATACTATTAAAAATAGTACATTTTCAAAGTAGAAAAGCAAAAAAACTTATGAACAAATAATATATTTTATATATAGTTTCTTACTCAAATCAGTTTGATATGAATGATATGACATTGTCATTTCACAGTTTACAAAGAATTACAAGTTGATGCTCTGAGAAGTGATGGGATGTGCATATTGTATAACACAGGTACTTTGGAATAAAGCTAGGATAAATCTCCGGAGTTAGAGTTTTTGAACTTGGGTTATACTATCAAGTTAAGGTTTTTGCAAATCTTGGAAATGACCAAATCAAATCTCAAGTGATTGTTTCGAGTTCATATTTTTGTGCTACTGAATAACAACTATAGACAACACAGTGTTTGGAGGAAGAAATGGTATCATGACACCCTTGAAAACAGGTAAAGGCAATGATAAAAACCTGTGTGAATACTTGCAGTTAAGAATGTGAAATAATATGATTTAGGGATGATTTAGGGAAGCGAAAGTTTTTTTGACCAAAAAAAAAAAAAAAATGGCCAAGAATCATGGAAATGAAACCTCATGTAAGAGTCATGTTTGATGAGTTGCCTCAGGCACTACAGTTGCTTAAGAAAGTTTTCAGTGAACATCTCTTTGGGTCAGCTTCTGAATAAGTGAGTTGTACAAAAGCCTCTCTGACATAATGGGCTCCCAACCCTTGAGGAATCTATATAAATTTCTAGTCAATCATATTTGAGAAATCATCACTTAAAATTTTTCCTCTCCTTAATAGAAAGCTCTGTCAGTGCTTCGAAAACAAATATGCTCTATAAACGTAAAAGTCAACACTAGCATTGCCATTATCATTAGCATTTTTTTATTTTCCATCTAAATGCAATACTTCATATTTATGGATAACTTTCTTTCAAAAATCTCCAGAGTTTGTCACTGGGCAAATGGTACACATTTGTTGAGAAATTGGTATAGGAAAAATAAAATGCAAACAAACAAACAAACAAAAACTTCAAAAGAATTTCAGAAACAGCTCTCTCTGTAATTTATTTCACAGATCATTGCTTTTATTAAAATTATTTTTGAAATTTGTAACTAAACTTTAAGAGGAGAAAGATTTTTCAGTCTGTTGTATTAATATCATGTCTCATATTGCTTATTAAGTTTTCTTCAAAGTTATATGCCTTCACCAAATAGTTATTGATAGTTCGCCAAAAAAACAGAAGAGAAGAGACATGAACTAATGTGTATTAAACATGAACTATTTGCAAGGCATTGTGATGAATATTTTACATTCATTGTTTGATTAACTCCACCCATTATGAGCAAACTGACGGTCCTCTAAGAGCTCATAAATGACTCAGAAATAGTCACACAGCTTGTACAAGATAGAGATTGGGCTTCAACAATTTCTGGAAATGTTTCAGGATTTCCCTTGGCCCTGACCCCTTCCTCTACCAAGTAATAATTTTTGAAAGCTACGTATGAGAGAGGTGGAGTTTTTGAAAACTCAGTGGTTCCAGGCAACATAACTGAGTGAAGTTTGTGAGCTGAGAAGAAGCCTGCAACATGGTAGAAGCTATCAGAAGGTTATCACAGTCAGAGGGACAGATGTAACAGAAACTTCAGGTGAATGTAGACCACATGCGACCCTATGGACCATGGTAAAGTTTTGGTCTTCATATTAAGAGAAATGAGAAACTTTTAATGGTTTCCTAAGATTATGATATTATCATGTCAGTGACTTACGAAGATGGCTCTAGCCTGGCCAACATAGTGAAACCCCATCTCTACCAAAATACAAAAATTAGCCAGGTGTGGCGGTGCAGTCCTTTAGTCCCAGCTACTCAGGAGGTTGAGGCATGAGGATAGCTTGAACCCAGTAAACTGAGGTTGCACTGAGGCAAGATCATGCCACAGCTCTCCAGCCTGGGCATCAGAGCAAGACCCTGTTAAAAAAAAAAAAAAAGGATTGCTCTGATTACTAAGAGGAGAATAAGTGAAAAAAGGAAAACCATTCAAATAGATGGCAGTGAGAGAAATGTAAGAGAAAGATGCTGGTGATTTGGATTTTACTATTGGCTGTGGAGAAAGTAAGAAGTAGAAAGATTCAAGACATGAGAAAAATCAACCTGGTTCTGTGGTTGACTGGATAGAGTAAAATCAGGAGAATGATTTCAGCCATGATATCAGGTTTCTATCCTAAAAATATAGACAGAATTTGGAATTATGTATTTTTGATTAAAGTTATTAATCATGCATTTTTTATTAAAACAGTGTTTTTCAGTATCTCAGTAAATTAAAGAAGGATACGGGGGCGGAGCAAGATGGCCGAATAGGAACAGCTCCAGTCTCCAACTCCCAGCGTGAGCGACACAGAAGACTGGTGATTTCTGCATTTTCAACTGAGGTACTGGGGTCATATCTCTAGGGAGTGCTGGACAATCGGTGCCGGTCAGCTGCTGCAGCCCGACCAGTGAGAGCTGAAGCAGGGCGAGGCATCGCCTCACCTGGGAAGTGCAAGGGGGAAGGGAATCCCTTTTCCTAGCCAGGGGAACTGAGACACACAACACCTGGAAAATTGGGTAACTCCCACCCCAATACTGCACTGTAAGCAAACAGGCACACCAGGAGAATATACCCCACACCTGGCCGGGAGGGTCCCACACCCACGGAGCTGCCCTCCTTGCTAACACAGCAGTCTGCGGCGATCTAACCACAAGGCAGCAGTGAGGCTGGGGGAGGGGCGCCTGCCATTGCTGAGTCTTAAGTAGGTAAACAAAGCCGCTGGGAAGCTCAAAGTGGGTGGAGCTCACAGCAGCTCAAGGAAACCTGCCTGTCTCTGTAGACTCCGCCTCTGGGCACAGGGCACAGCTAAAAAATAACAGGGGAAGCAGCAGAGGCCTGTGCAGACACGAACGACTCTGTCTGACAGCTTTGAAGAGAGCAGTGGATCTCCCAACATGGAGGTTGAGATCTGAGAAGGGACAGAATGCCTGCTCAAGTGGGTCCCTGACCCCTGAGTAGCCTAACTGGGAGACATCCCCCACTAGGGGCAGTCTGACACCCCACACCACACAGGGTGTAGTACACCCCTGAGAGGAAGCTTCCAAAGTAAGAATCAGACAGGTACACTCGCTGTTCAGCAATATTCTATCTTCTGCAACCTCTGCTGCTGATACCCAGACAAACAGGGTCTGGAGTGGACCTCAGGCAATCTCCAACAGACCTACAGCTGAAGGTCCTGACTATTAGAAGGAAAACTATCAAACAGGAAGAAGACCTATACCAAAAACCCCATCAGTACGTCACCATCATCAAAGACCAGAGGCAGATAAAACCATGAAGATGGGGAAGAAGCACGGCAGAAAAGCTGGAAATTCAAAAAATGAGAGACCATCTCCCCCTGCAAAGGAGCGCAGCTCATCACCAGCAATGGATCAAAGCTGGTCAGAGAATGACTTTGACGAAATGAGAGAAGAAGGCTTCAGTCCATCAAACTTCTCAGAGCTAAAGGAGGAATTACATACCCAGCACAAAGAAACTAAAAATCTTGAAAAAAGAGTGGAAGAATTGACAGCTAGACTAATTAATGCAGAGAAGGTCATAAACGAAATGACAGAGATGAAAACCATGACACGAGAAATACGTGACAAATCCACAAGCTTCAGTAACCGACTCGATCAACTGGAAGAAAGAGTATCAGCGATTGGGGATCAAATGAATGAAATGAAGCGAGAAGAGAAACCAAAAGAAAAAAGAAGAAAAAGAAATGAACAAAGCCTGCAAGAAGTATGGGATTATGTAAAAAGACCAAATCTATGTCTGATTGGGGTGCCTGAAAGTGAGGGGGAAAATGGAACCAAGTTGGAAAACACTCTTCAGGATATCATCCAGGAGAACTTCCCAAACCTAGTAGGGCAGGCTAACATTCCAATTCAGGAAATACAGAGAATGCCACAAAGATACTCCTCGAGAAGAGCAACTGCAAGACACATAATTGCCAGATTCACCAAAGTTGAAATGAAGGAAAAAATCTTAAGGGCAGCCAGAGAGAAAGGTCGGGTTACCCACAAAGGGAAGCCCATCAGACTGACAGCAGATCTCTCGGCAGAAACTCTACAAGCCAGAAGAGAGTGGGGGCCAATATTCAACATTCTTAAAGAAAAGAATTTTCAACCCAGAATTTCATATCCAGCCAAACTAAGTTTCATAAGTGAAGGAGAAATAAAATCATTTACAGATAAGCAAATGCTTAGAGATTTTGTCACCACCAGGCCTGCCTTACAAGAGACCCTGAAGGAAGCCCTAAACATGGAAAGGAACAACAGGTACCAGCCATTGCAAAAACATGCCAAAATGTAAAGACCATCGAGGCTAGGAAGAAACTGCATCAACTAATGAGCAAAATAACCAGTAAATATCATAATGGCAGGATCAAGTTCACACATAACAATATTAACCTTAAATGTTAATGGACTAAATGCTCCAATTAAAAGACACAGACTGGCAAACTGGATAAAGAGTCAAGACCCATCAGTCTGCTGTCTTCAGGAGACCCATCTCACATGCAGAGACATACATAAGCTCAAAATAAAGGGATGGAGGAAGATCTACCAAGCAAATGGAGAACAAAAAAAAAGCAGGGGTTGCAATCCTAGTCTCTGATAAAACAGACTTTAAACCATCAAAGATCAAAAGAGACAAAGAAGGCCATTACATAATGGTAAAGGGATCAATTCAACAGGAAGAGCTAACTATCCTAAATATATATGCACCCAATACAGGAGCACCCAGATTCATAAAGCAAGTCCTTAGAGACTTACAAAGAGACTTAGACTCCCATACAATAATAATGGGAGATTCAACACTCCACTGTCAACATTAGACAGATCAACGAGACAGAAAGTTAACAAGGATATCCAGGAATTGAACTCATCTCTGCACCAAGCGGACCTAATAGACATCTATAGAACTCTCCACCCCAAGTCAACAGAATATACATTCTTCTCAGCACCACATCGCACTTACTCCAAAATTGACCACATAATTGGAAGTAAAGCACTCCTCAGCAAATGTACAAGAACAGAAACTATAACAAACTGTCTCTCAGACCACAGTGCAATCAAACTAGAACTCAGGACTAAGAAAGTCAATCAAAACCACTCAACTACATGGAAACTGAACAACCTGCTCCTGAATGACTACTGGGTACATAACGAAATGAAAGCAGAAATAAAGATGTTCTTTGAAACCAATGAGAACAAAGATACAACATACCAGAATCTCTGGGACACATTTAAAGCAGTGTGTAGAGGGAAATTTATAGCACTAAATGCCCACAAGAGAAAGCTGGAAAGATCTAAAATTGACGCTCTAACATCACAATTAAAAGAACTAGAGAGGCAAGAGCAAACACACTCAAAAGCTAGCAGAAGGCAAGAAATAACTAAGATCAGAGCAGAACTGAAGGGGATAGAGACACAAAAAACCCTCCAAAAAATCAATGAATCCAGGAGTTGGTTTTTTGTAAAGATCAACAAAATTGACAGACCACTAGCAAGACTAATAAAGAAGAAAAGAGAGAGGAATCAAACAGACACAATAAAAAATGATAAAGGGGATATCACCACCAACCCCACAGAAATACAAACTACCATCAGAGAATACTATAAACACCTCTAAGCAAATCAACTAGAAAATCTAGAAGAAATGGATAATTTCCTGGACACGTACACTCTCCCAGGACTAAACCAGGAAGAAGTTGAATCCCTGAATAGACCAATAGCAGGCTCCGAAATTGAGGCAACAATTAATAGCCTACCCACCAAAAAAAGTCCAGGACCAGATGGATTCACAGCTGAATTCTACCAGAGGTACAAGGAGGAGCTGGTACCATTCCTTCTGAAACTATTCCAATCAATTGAAAAAGAGGGAATCCTCCCTAACTCATTTTATGAGGCCAACATCATCCTGATACCAAAGCCTGGCAGAGACACAACAAAAAAAAGAGAATTTTAGACCAATATCCCTGATGAACATCGATGCAAAAATCCTCAATAAAATACTGGCAAACCGGATTCAGCAGCACATCAAAAAGCTTATCCACCATGATCAAGTGGGCTTCATCCCTGGGATGCAAGGCTGGTTCAACATTCGCAAATCAATCAACGTAATCCAGCATATAAACAGAACCAAAGACAAGAACCACATGATTATCTCAATAGATGCAGAAAAGGCTTTTGACAAAATTCAACAGCCCTTCATGCTAAAAATGCTCAATAAATTCGGTATTGATGGAACGTACCTCAAAATAATAAGAGCTATTTATGACAAACCCACAGCCAATATCATACTGAATGGGCAAAAACTGGAAAAATTCCCTTTGAAAACTGGCACAAGACAGGGATGCCCTCTCTCACCACTCCTATTCAACATAGTGTTGGAAGTTCTGGCTAGGGCAATCAGGCAAGAGAAAGAAATCAAGGGTATTCAGTTAGGAAAAGAAGAAGTCAAATTGTCCCTGTTTGCAGATGACATGATTGTGTATTTAGAAAACCCCATCGTCTCAGCCCAAAATCTTCTTAAGCTGATAAGCAACTTCAGCAAAGTCTCAGGATACAAAATTAATGTGCAAAAATCACAAGCATTCTTATACACCAGTAACAGACAAGCAGAGAGCCAAATCAGGAATGAACTTCCATTCACAATTGCTTCAAAGAGAATAAAATACCTAGGAATCCAACTTACAAGGGATGTAAAGGACCTCTTCAAGGAGAACTACAAACCACTGCTCAGTGAAATCAAAGAGGACACAAACAAATGGAAGAACATACCATGCTCATGGATAGGAAGAATCAATATCGTGAAAATGGCTATACTGCCCAAGGTTATTTATAGATTCAATGCCATCCCCATCAAGCTACCAATGAGTTTCTTCACCGAATTGGAAAAAACTGCTTTAAAGTTCATATGGAACCAAAAAAGAGCCCGTATTGCCAAGACAATCCTAAGTCAAAAGGACAAAGCCGGAGGCGTCACGCTACCTGACTTCAAACTATACTACAAGGCTACAGTAACCAAAACAGCATGGTACTGGTACCAAAACAGAGATATAGACCAATGGAACAGAACGGAGCCTTCAGAAATAATGCCACACATCTACAACCATCTGATATTTGACAAACCTGAGAAAAACAAGAAATGGGGAAAGGATTCCCTATTTAATAAATGGTGCTGGGAAAATTGGCTAGCCATAAGTAGAAAGCTGAAACTGGATCCTTTCCTTACTCCTTATACGAAGATTAATTCAAGATGGATTAGAGACTTAAATGTTAGACCTAATACCATAAAAACCCTAGAAGAAAATCTAGGTAGTACCATTCAGGACATAGGCACGGGCAAGGACTTCATGTCTAAAACACCAAAAGCAACGGCAGCAAAAGCCAAAATTGACAAATGGGATCTCATTAAACTAAAGAGCTTCTGCACAGCAAAAGAAACTACCATCAGAGTGAACAGGCAACCTACAGAATGGGAGAAAATTTTTGCAATCTACTCATCTGACAAAGGGCTAACATCCAGAATCTACAAAGAACTCAAACAAATATACAAGAAAAAAACAAACAACCCCATCAAAAAGTGGGCAAAGGATATGAACAGACATTTCTCAAAAGAAGACATTCATACAGCCAACAGACACATGAAAAAATGCTCATCATCACTGGCCATCAGAGAAATGCAAATCAAAACCACAATGAGATACCATCTCACACCAGTTAGAATGGCGATCATTAAAAAATCAGGAAACAACAGGTGCTGGAGAGGATGTGGAGAAATAGGAACACTTTTACACTGTTGGTGGGATTGTAAACTAGTTCAACCATTATGGAAAACAGTATGGCAATTTCTCAAAGATCTAGAACTAGATGTACCATATGACCCAGCCATCCCACTACTGGGTATATACCCAAAGGATTATAAATTATTCTACTACAAAGACACATGCACACGTATGTTTATTGCGACACTATTCACAATAGCAAAGACTTGGAATCAACCCAAATGTCCATCTGTGACAGACTGGATTAAGAAAATGTGGCACATATACACCATGGAATACTATGCAGCCATAAAAAAGGATGAGTTTGTGTCCTTTGTAGGGACGTGGATGCAGCTGGAAACCATCATTCTTATCAAACTATCACAAGAAGAGAAAACCAAACACCGCATGTTCTCACTCATAGGTGGGAACTGAACAATGAGCTCACTTGGACTCAGGAAGGGGAACATCACACACTGGGGCCTATCATGGGGAGGGATTGCATTGGGGAGTTATACATGATATAAATGATGAATTGATGGGTGCTGACGAGTT
The DNA here is from genome assembly GCF_002776525.5 of Piliocolobus tephrosceles. Taxonomy (NCBI): domain Eukaryota; kingdom Metazoa; phylum Chordata; class Mammalia; order Primates; family Cercopithecidae; genus Piliocolobus; species Piliocolobus tephrosceles. The sequence continues at coordinate 132,214,593 of NC_045440.1, read as the reverse complement.
GATGGGTGCAGCACACCAACATGGCACAAGTATACATATGTAACAAACCTGCACCTTATGCACATGTACCCTAGAACTTAAAGTATAATAAAAAATAATAATAAAAAAAATTCACCAATAATAAAAAAAAAAGGATACACTGAAAACCTTTCTAATCTAGAAATGTTCAACTAATCAATCTAGACTGAAGAATTTCCCAACTATATGTGATGTGCATGTTCTCTGGAGATAGCATGCATATTCATTCCTTCTAAATCAATGTCTACATTGGTAACCTTAAAATATCAAAGAACAAAAAATAAATAATTCAATTCAGAAACACTTGTAGTTAAATGTGGCTGAATAAATGCATGCCATTATCTGTGCCCTTTTTTGAAACAAAGTCATAAACTCCAAAGACAAAGAAAATGGAAGAGAAATTAACGGAGAAAACAAGGATGAGGAGAAGAAAGTGGAAGAGGAGAAGAAGGAAAGGAAGTACTGAAGAATGGAAAGAAGGAAAAAGGGAGGGAGGAAGAACGAAAAGAGAAAGAGGAAAGAGAGAGAAAGAAAGGAAGGAAGGAAGAGAGAAAAAAGAAAAAGAAAGAAAGAAAGAAAAAAGAAGGGAGGGAGTAAGAAAGGAAGGAAGGAAGGTAGGAAGGAAGGAAGGAAAAGAAAGAAAGAGAAAGAAGGGTAGGTGGGCAGAGAGGAAGGGAGGAGGGAGGGAAGGAAGAAAGGAAGGAAAATAATTCATGATTGGGGGAAGATTAAAAATGAAAGGAAAAAATAACAAAGCAGAGAAATACCATTCATCTGTACAGAGGAAACCCATAGAGGAGCAAATTAACATGTAACAGGACTCACAAAGTTCCAAAAATTAGCAATACCATGTGCCAGCAAATGTGAGAGTAAGTAATGATACTCCAAATAAGGGGATGTGTTGGACAACCAATAAAATTGTGGTCTTACTTCCAACATCAGGCAATTCTTCTACCCCATTGTAGTAGAAATTTCATTCGGTAGATTAATTGAGGCAGAGACCTCAGGGTCAAGTATACTTGGCACGGCACAGGAAACCAGGAGGATTAACGACAATAAAGAAATGGAACGAGGCTACTTTTAGCTCCCTTTCTTTGCTAGGTTTGAAAACCTGGGTAATCAATAACTACTGTCACCACCACCACCACCACCTTTACTTCCCATCCTACCTCATTCTCCAAGGTCCCCGCCATGTCTTCCTTAAGCAGAAGATTGGTAGAGTGTTCACTAGAGAAAAGAAATAATCCCTGAAAATACACTTGTAATTATTTTTATTTGAACACATCTCAATAAATAAAATAAACTGGTCCCTACAATGTCATCTTATCCAAAAGTTTATCAGTTAACAAATCTAACCCATGCATATAGAGCTTCTCATAAGTTTTATAGCACCTCATTCTCAAATATAAATGAACAGCCAAATAGTATCAATAAATTTAAAATATCTTCCAATTTGAAAGGCAAAGGACAAAATAAATAGGAAGAAAGCAGCTTGGAGGAAATAAAGACAATGCAGATAACAGAAAATGAATATCTTGAAAAATGCTATAGCTAATATCCTCAGATAGAAAATAGAAGATAGTCTATCCATAAAATAAGAACAGGCTATTATAGAAGAGGAGCAATTAGACAATAAGAACTATTTTAAATTAAAAACAATGGTTAAAAATGTCTCAACACTATATTAAAAATTAAAATTGATACAATCTCCCAACAAGCAATACAAAAAGATAAAAGAATGGAAAATAAAAAAAGATAAAGTTGCTTAACAAATTTAAGATATTCAAATTATTAGAGTTTTAGAAGAAGAAAACAGAACAGAAAATTATACAAAAGAAAATGAAGAAAGTATCTCAGAATTGAAGGACGAGTGTCTCTGAAGTGCCAAGGACAATAAGTCAAAAAAGATGCACACCAAAGTATATCATCATATAAGCTCAAAACACAAGTGTAAAGAGAAAAATTCTAAAATTTTGAGGATAATATAGAAAGTTCCACATTTAAAAAAAAAAAGTAATGGCACTGGACTTCTCAAAAGCAACACTGGAAGCTAGAATGCAATGGACGAATGCTTTTAAAATTCTGTAGAAAATAATTTTCAACCTATCATTATTGGTAAAATGAAAGTTAAATATAGGACTTGAATAAAATTGCAAGGTTATAAACCATGGACACCATATGCAAGCTCACAAAATTATCAAAAAATAGATGATGCAACCCCTGGTTAAGATAAGGGGAAGTCTCAGGATGGCAGCTGTGTGGCAGACCTATGAACTAGCCTTTCTAGAGTGGCATACTAAAAAGAGGGATACTCTGGAAAAAGATCTCAAAGAAAATGGAAGGCATGGGATAATTGATATGCTTGAATGTAAGAAACATTTTACATAGAAAGGCTTTATATTACTTTGAAGGACTTGGGAAAAATATTGATAAAAGAAACATAAAAGCCAAACAATAAACAAAAAAATAACTGCAGAGAGAAAATTTACCCAAAAGTAAACATTGTGTATAATTTTGAATTAGTATTGAAAATACATATTTTAAAAAATCCAAACACCAACTAGCAATTTAACTAAAATTATTATGTTATAATGACAATAGAAGTAGATAAGGGAATTAGATAAAAATTATAAATCATTTTCACCAATCTACAAAATTGATAAAAAATATACAAAATTGATAAATCAAGAAATTGTTTTGAAAGCAAAATATTTAGTATGAATTAAACTGTCAGGAGGACACAAATATAAGTGAGCAGAGGAATTTAAAGCAAAGCATATAGCATAGAATATGTTTTTAAATTATAGTCTTATACTTTGATTTTATTTATTAAAATGTAAAATGTTGGGCCGGGCGCAGTGGCTCATGCCTGTAATCCCCGCACCTTCAGAGGCCGACGTGGGTAGATCACGAGGTCAGGAGTTTGCGACCAGGCTGGCCAACATGGTGAAGCCTTGTCTCTACTAAAAATACAAAAATTAGCTGGGCGTGATGGCAGGTATTTGTAATCCCAGCTACTTGGGAGGCTGAGGCAGGAGAATAATTTGAACCTAGGAGGTGGGGATTGCAGTGAGCCAAGATCATGCCACTGCACTCCAGCTTGGGTGACAGGGCAAGACTGTCTCAAAAAAAAAAAAAAAAAAAAAAAAAGTAAGTGTTTTAGATATATATAAATATAAAAAGTAATTTATTAAAAATGTTGGGGAAAATAGTTGGGAAATCCTCTTGTAGTTAAAATGAATTTAGTTTTACTAACTATGCTTAGTTTTATTAATAAATGTATGTGCAATATCAAAATGATCTTTATATTTCTTCTTGCATTTTACTCATCAAATGCAAAATATAACTGATATAATGGATAACCCCAAGAAGCTAACTTTCTGAAATGAGGCCTAGTTGAGCAGTTTTTCATGTAAAATAAGGGTCAAAGTAATTTTGTCTCAAATCAAGCATTATCAACCATTATCTAGACTTATCTTGAGCAGTCTTTCTGTCATAAGCAAATAGCAAAGCATCAATAACAAAATGCTATATTTGACAGTGGATCAGATATTAGTCACAGCATTATAAATAAGTTTAATATGTACTTAGAAAGTATCCTTTTATTGATTGAGCAAATATTTGTTTGATTATTTGTCCATGATAAAATTGAAGTTTGAGTTGGATGAACATAATCTTAATGGTTGTAATAATAGTCAATAAATTTTTCAGAAACCTTTTTATTCAACATACAGGCAACTCTAACCAATAATAACAATGACAACAAAGTAATAATAACAGACAACCTTACAGAAACAAAGCTGACAGCCAAACTGGATGAAGTGATAAAGATCACTGAGAATTAATAATTTTGATTTAACTAATATTTGTTGAGCACACTATATGTACTAAGAACCATATCTGGTAGTTTACAAACATTATCCCATTAAATCTTCAATTTATTGATGAGAAATCCAAGATCCCAGAAGCTAGGTAATTTTCCCAAAAATTATACAACTAAAAATAATTATAGAACCAGGGTTCAAACTTGGATCAATCTAAATCTAAAACCCATTCCTTTCTACTACGTCAGAAAAAGTTTTTTAATTGAAGTCTTCAGAAGGATTACTTTTGAGACAAAACATGAGACGTTGTGACTACTTCTAAAAGAAAAGAATGAATGTTAACAAAGGTGTATAAGAGAAAAAGTATTTTGGTTGTGGCTCCCCAGTGAGTCAGTGATGCACATGTTGAGTTAAAGAAGGAGAAGAAAATAGAAGATGACCATGATCTCTGATTAGATATTTGGTTAGCTTGATAGAAAATAAGTACTGAAATAAAGTAGAGACGGAGAGGAAGATCAGATATACAAAATAAAGTTGGAACAGGGAAAAATAGAATGACAGAAGATAAAAAAAGGAGAGAAAGAATAAAACGAAAAGACAAGAGAAGAGAGGAAGGAAGAGAAGAGACAAGGAAAGAAAAGTAAATAGAAAAAGGAAAGGAAAGAGAAGAAAGAAGGAGGGAAAGGAAGTGAGAAAGCAAGAAAAAAATCAATATCTCTTTGTAATAAAAATAACTGGTGTGAAATCACTTACGGAAAAATTGAGTAGATGTAATTTTCCCTAGTCTTCCTGCTAAGTAAAACAAAAAACTCTGCATATTATACATAAAACCATTATAAGAATATTCTGACAGGTAGAGTGAAGGCAGACAAGCTAGGGAGCAAGGAATGATATGGTGATGAGTTGCCTGAATTTTATTTTTGCTTCACATTTCCCATATTAGAACTGAAGAAGTCAGCAACCCAAAAATGTCAATGGGCACAGATTAAATAATTATTAATAATAATAAATAATTAATTAAATCTGTTCTCTTGAGTGAAAAGATCAGAAAAGGAGCCATCTAGCAAGTCAGAAATATTTTACACAGTAAATGTACTATTCTAGCCAAACACCAAACACCACAGTATACATTGTGGCTTTATCCTTACACATGACAACAAAGGCTGAGTGGAGAACTCATCTTTCATCGTTATCTGGCACTAGCAAGGTATTCTAACCTCCCCACTGCGGTGGTTTCAGAGAAGGCTGTGTAGGGAGTCTATGCTTCCATTCCCACCTGACAATAATGCAGCACCCCTACACACCCTCCTGGATTTATGCCAGCGGAATCCCTGTAGAGAGTCAGAACTTTTACTACTGCCTAACAATAACAAGCTAAAACCCTTGTGGTGTTGATGGTAGAAGATGTGTTGGTGTTGAACACATCTTCTTTAGAACTTTTACTACTGTCCAACAGTAACAAAGCTAAAACCCTAAATGGTGTTGATGGGAAGAAAAGATTCTGAATCATTATTGCCAGATGAAAGTAGATGTTCAGATTCCCTTCTTAGCCTTTGTTGACAACTAAGGGAGGAGGCTCTTTGGTAATGCTGCGGATAATGTAAGTTTTGGCTCCTCACTAGGTCTACACTGATATCTCCCAGACCAGGAGGGGTAGGAGTGCATCAGTGGAGAACCAATGAAGAGCCAAAACTTCCACTATACCCAGTGTTAACAAACAGCCTCCTCCCTTGGGTGTCAACAGAGGCTAAAAAGGAATTTTGACATCTATTTTCATCTGACAGTAATGATGCAGCATCTCTTCTTCCCCTGCTAAAGTACTATCAAAATAATTTAGCTAAAATATAAGATTCACATAATATCCAGAATCTTATAATACTGCAGACGTCCTAGGTTTGAAAAATAAGTAATTTGTCACAGCAAAAAAACAGGAAGATCTCAAACTAAATAAAAGGACACTAATTAATGTGAAGACTAAGGTGAAAAAGATATTAGCATTATCTAAAAAAAATTAAAGCAGACATCATAAATTTTTTTTTATATAATGCTAATATCTTTTTTTTTTTTTGAGAGAGTCTCGCTCTGTCGCCCAGGCTGGAGTGCAGTGGCCAGATCTCAGCTCACTGCAAGCTCCGCCTCCTGGGTTTACGCCATTCTCCTGCCTCAGCCTCCCGAGTAGCTGGGACTATAGGCGCCCGCCACCTCGCCCGGCTAGTTTTTTGTTTTTTGGGTTTTTTTTTTTTTTGTATTTTTTAGTAGAGACGGGGTTTCACCATGATAGCCAGGATGGTATCGATCTCCTGACCTCGTGATCTGCCCATCTTGGCCTCCCAAAGTGCTGGGATTACAGGCTTGAGCCACCGTGCCTGGCCCATAAAAGTGTTTTAACCAGCAATTACAAAAATTCTTAAAAGAAACAGAAAAACAGAAAGTCCCAATAATTAAAAACTAAACAAACAAACAAAAAAAAACTCCAACCGGAAATTGAAGACATTAAGGAGAAACAAACAAAAAGGGTAAGCCTAAAAATATAATAGCCAAGTTAAAAATCTCAATGAATGGCTCAGCATCAGAATGGAGGGAAAGGAAAGAATAATTGAACTGGAAGATAGGATAACAAAATTACCCATTCCAAGCATATAGTGTTCCAGAAAATAGACTGGAAAAAAATAACAGAGCCTCAGAAATACATTGAACTATTTTTTAAATGCTAAAAAAAAAGGGCTAAAAATTTCCAAAATTTGAGAAAATACACGTAGAGATTCAAGAAACTGAATGGATTTCAAACAGAATAAATCTAAAGAAATCCACATCAAAATACATAATAGTCAAAATTCTAAAAACTAACTAAAATTAGAAATCTTGAAAGCAGTGAAATAAAACACCTTACCTATGGGAAAAATACTTCCAATAACAGAGTACTCATTAGAAACTATAGTGGTCAGGAGAAAATTATAATAATTTTCAAGTATAAATGTTCCTTGACTTACGATGGGGTTACATACTGATGAACCCATCATATTTTGAAAATATCGTATCAAAAATGCATTTAATACACCTAACCTGCTGAACATCATAGCTTAGCCCAGTTTTCCTAAAATGTATTCAAAAACCTACATTAGCTTATAGTTGAGCAAAATTATCTAACAAAAAGCCTATTTTATTGTGTTGAATATCTAATGTAATTTATGGAATATAGCACTAAAAGTGAAACACAGAATGGTTGTATGTGTACTGAAAGTGCAGGTTTTACTGAATGAGTATTTCTTTTGTACCATAGCAAAGTTAAAAGTCATAAGGTGAACTACCATAAGTTCAGGACCATCTCTTTTAAAAAAGAAACAAAACAACAACAACAAAACAAAAAACAAACAAATGAAAAAACCCTGTCAACTTATAATCCTATATGCAGTAATAATAAACTTCCATAATGAAGAAAAAATCAAGACATCTTCATATGAACGAAAAATATCAGAATTTGTCACTAGGAGACCTACCCTAAAACATTAGGTAAATGAACTTCCCTGAACAGAAATAAAACAATAAAAGGAACCTAGGAACATCAGTAAAGAAAAACAAACAAACAGAGTAAGCAAAAATATGAATAATTTTCTCCTTCCCTTGAGATTTTGAAATTATGTTTGATGATGGAAGCAAAAGTTGTAATACTGTTTGATGTGGCTCTAAATGCATGTGGCAAAAATATTTAAGACAATTATATTAGGAACATAAAGACTTGTAAAAAGAGATAAACTTTCTATACTTCACTTAAACTGGTAAAATGATGACACCAGTAACTCTGTGAGTGTGTGTGTGTGTGTGTGTGTGTGTGTGTGTGTGTGTATGCAAAATGTATTTAACATGCCTAACCTATTGAACATCTACAGTTATAACTAACTACCTACAATTATTACATATAACAACTAGATCTACAATTTAAAATAGCTATACAAGAAGATACACTCAAAATGCAATCAATAAATTAAAATTGAATTTTGAAATATGTTCAAGTAACTCACAGAAAGTGAAAAAGCCAGGGCAGTGAAAAATAATAACAAAGAGTAAATTAAAAATGAAATGAAATATTAGAAATTTTATAAAATGAAATAAAAAATTACTCTTTTAAGTCCTAACACATTAATAATTACATTAAATTCAACCAATTACAAGACAGAAATACCAAGAGGATTAAAAACATGGGTTAACTATATGCTGTCTACAACTCTTTTCAAATATGACATTGTTAGAAAATTGAAAGTAACTTAATAGAAAAATATACAATGAAAACACTAAGTAAAAGAAAATAGGAGTGACTAAATTAATATCAGATACATTATATTTTAGAGCAAAGGAAATTATAAGAGATAAGGAGAGAGATTATATAATGACAAAAAGATTACTCCACAGAAAAGTTATAGCATTTCTTAATGTACATTCATTAAAATACATAACTGCAAAATATAGAAAGAAAAAATTATAGGACTCCAAAGAGAAATAGACAAATCCATAATTGTATTTTCTAACTTCAACATCCATTTCTCAAAAATTGATAGAACCACTAGACCAATAAACAGCAAGAATGTACAAGAACTCAAATCACCATCTACCACCAGGATCTAGTTAACACTTATAGAACACTCCACCCAGTATCAGCAGAATACACATTATTTTCAAATGGCCACAGAACATATTCCTTGAGGCATGATATCCAGAAACATTTAAAAACATAAAACTAACACATTTTAAAAATTGAAAATAATTGTTCTCAGACAACAATGGAATGGAACTAAAATTTCATATTAAAGTGATACCAGAAAAATCTCCAAACATTTGTAAAACAAACTGTATACTTTTAAATAGTGTGTAATATAGAAGGAACTCTCATCGGAAATTTAAAAAATTGAACATAAAAATTAACCTAATGAACATAAAAATTCCACTCTGTTTCCAATACCACTTTTATGTTTGATGATTAATTGGAATAATTCACAGAACACGGAAAAGCTATTGTACTCACCATTATAGTTTATTACAGAAAAAAATAGATGAAAAATAGCAAAAAGAAAAACACACGTGGGTAACATCCAAGAGAAATCAGATGTAAGTTTCCAGGTGTCTCCTCCTAGTAGCATTATATAGGGTTGTACCTAATTATCCTACTAATGATGTGTCATAACACATATGGAGTATAGCGTACCAGGTAAGCTTTCCTGAGTCTTGGCATCAGGGGGCTTGCAGAGAGGTGATCAGTTACATAGGCATGCAGCACCTTAGCAACTGACCTCAGTTATTCAGTCTCCTACCCTCTAGAGGTCAAACTGACATAGCCTGACCGAGAGTCTCAGACATATAAAAACTGACATTTACCATAAATCACATTGCTAGCATAAACTATCAGGATTCAACAGAGATCTATGACATGGGCCAAGATCTCAGAGACCTATAGTATAAACCAAGATCTCAGGCATACACAAACACTCTCATTAGATAGAATATTCTAAGGGATAAAAAGTTACCTCCCAGCAGCCATTGAAGACCAGATCCTTCTTTGGAATGTGTAGCGTTTGACAACACAGGTCTGCTAAGTTAATCTTTTACTGTACAACAATATATCACAATTTGTGGGACACAGCTAAAGTGTTGCTGAGAGAAAAATTGACATCACAAAATGCATTTGAAGTATTGTGAAGAAAAAAATAAAAGTTTAAAATCAAAAGTCTAAAGTATTATTTGAAGAACCTAGAGAAAGCATACCAAAATAAATCTAAAATAGGGGAATCAGAGTCGTGACTAGGTGTAAATCAGGCAAAAAACCACTGCAGGAGGCAGTTCTGATTAGTCCATTCTTGCTGCAGTTTCTGATTCTGTGCAGAGCAACAGCCATGGCCACTGTCTGCGCCATCACCTCTGCCTTCATTGTTATTGGAGGTTAAGCTGTCCAGACTCTGGCATCACTGCTGAGGAATGAGGAAAGGAAAATAGACTGTGTGATCCACCTTGGCCTAGGGCCTTGCCTTGGAGCTGTAAGGAAAAACATTCTCCCCTACAAAAGCAACTTCAAAAAATTGGAACAAGTGACTACTACAACAGATATGCAGGTATCAATGGAGGACACAGAAAACATGAAAGAGTAGAGTAATATGACACTACCAATGGGCAACAATTGTCCAGCAATAGATCCCAATAAAAAATAATTTCACAAAATTCAAGATAAAGAATTCAAAATATTGGCTTTGAATGAAATGAGAAGCTGAGTAAGATGAAAGAAAAATCTGAAATCAATACAAAGAAAGCAGAAAATCAATTAAGAAAATGAATGTAAAATTTACCAAGGTCATAAATACCTTTAAAAAACCAGAAATTCTGGAGCTAAAAATTCAATGAAGGAAATACTAAATACGTTAAACACTTCAATAGTAGACTAGACCAAGCATAAGAAAGTCTTTCAGAACTTGAGGACACGTCTTTTGAAATAATTCAGTGTGACAAAAATAAGAAAAAAAATAAAAAAGAATAAACAAAGCTTTTGAGATATCTGAGATAACATAAAGTGACCACACTCATCAATTATTGGTATTCCCAAGAGGAAAGAGATCAAAACGTTTAGAAAGCCTATTTAAGGAACTAAGCTATGAAAACATTTCAAGTCTAGCAAGACAATTAAACATCCAGATATAGGAGGCTCAGAGAGCCTCAGGCAAATGTATTTCAAAAAAGACTTCATCACAGCGTATTATATTTAGAATGTCTAATGTCAAAACGAAATAATTTTAAAATTAGCAAGAGAAAAACATCTAGTCACCTATAAGGCAGACTACCTTAGACTAACAGTAGACTTTTCATCAGAAATCTAAGAAGCCAGAAGCAAATGGGCTGACATTTTCAAAGTATTGAAAGGAAAACAGTGTCAGTCAACAATTTTACATCCTGCCAGAGCAAGCTTCATAAATAAAGAAGAAATAAGGTATCTTCTAGATAAGCAAACACTGAGGGAATTTGTCGCCACTAGAGTAGCCCTACAAGAAATACTCAAAGGGGTGTTAAACATTAAAAACAAAAGATCTGTAGTCACCATCAGAAAAGTACATGGAAATATAGAACTTATACTTCTTATAAAACAATCACATGAAGAAGGAAGAGACAGGAATCAAATGGCAACAGAACAGAATTTCATCAAACCACAAAGACAAAAAGACAGAAAAAAAATTATACAGCTTATAAACAACAATATTACAGGAACAAAGCTTCACATCTCAGTATTAATCTTGTTTAAATGAGTTAAAATGTACCACTTAAAATATAGACATTGGCAGAATGGATTTTTAAAAAGCACGATGCATCTGTATGCTGCTTACAAGAAATTCACCTTACCCAAAAAGACACATATAGGCTGAAAGTAAAGACATTTAAAAAGATATTCCATGCAATTTGAAGCAAAAGGCCATCAGGATTAGCTACACTTATTTCAGATAAAACAGACTTTAAATCAAAAGCGATAAAAAGTGACAAGCAAGAGTATTACATAATGATAAAGGGATCAATCCCGTGAGAAGATATAACATTCTGAATATACGCACCCAACATCAGAGCCCCCAAATTTACAAAACAAATATAACTAGACATAAAGAATTAGAGGGCAATACATTAATAGTGGGAGACTTCAACACCCCACTCAGAGTAGTAAACAGATTGAGACAGAAAATCAATAAAGAAACTTTGAACTTAAATTAGACTTTAGACCATGTATACTTAATGGTCATTTACAGAACATTCTACTCAATGAATGCAGAATGTACTTTTTTTTATCAGAATATGAAACATTTTCCAAGACATACCACATATTAGGGCAGAAAGCAAGTCTTAACATAGTTTTTCAATTGATATTATATCAAGTATCTTCTCAGACCACAGTGGAATAAAACTAGAAATCAATACCAAGAACTTCAGAAACTACACAAATACATGAAAATTAAACAGCATGTTCCTGAATAATCATTGAGTCAATGAAGAAATTAAGATATACTTTTTAAAATGTTTTAAATAAATGAAAATCATGCACAACATACAAAACCTGTGTGATACAGGAAAAGCAGTGTTCAGAGGGAATTTTATAGCATTAAATGCTTACATCAAAAAAAGTGGAACTATCACAAGTTAGCAATCTAATGTTGCACCTCAAGGGACTAGAAAAACCAGAAAAGCCAAGGCCAAAGTTATTAGAACAAAAGAACTAACAAAGATCAGAGCAGAATAAAATGGAGACCAAAAAAATTACTAAAGATCAACAAAACAAAAGGTTAGTTCTTTGAAAAGGTAAACAAATCGATAAACCACTAGCTAAATTAAAGAGAAGACTCAACTATGATCAGAAATGAAAAACAGACATTACAAATGATACCACAGAAATATAAAAGATCATCAGAAACAATTATGAACAATGATATGCTCACAAATCCAAAAACCTAGAGAAAATAGATAAATTCCTGGAAACATACAATCTGCTGAGATTGAACCAGGAAGAAAGAGAGCTCCTGAACAGGCTAATGATGAGTAGCACGAATTAATTAGAAGAAAAAAAAAAAAAAAAGCCCAGGATGAGATGGATTCTACCAAAAAATACAAAGAAGGGCTAATACCAGTCATCCTGAAACTATTCCAACAAGTTGAGGAGGAGAGAAATTTTCCTAACTCACTCTACAAGGCCAAATATCCATGATGAAAATAGACACAAATATCCTCAACAGAATATTAGCAAATCAATGGCTGGGTGTGGTGGCTTATACCTATAACACCAGTACTTTGGGAGGCTTAGGCTAGAGGATCATTTAAAGCTAGAAGTTTGAGACCAGCCTGGGCAACATAGCGGGACCCCATCTCTACAAAAAATTAAAATAAAAAAATAAATTATTCAGGCATGCTGGAACATGCATGTAGTCCTACCTAGCTACTTGGAAGCCTGCAATGGGGAGATCATTTGAGCCTAGGAGTTCAAGAATGTGGTGAGACATGACCATGCCACTGCACTTCAGCCTGGGTGACAGAGTGAGACCCTGTCTCAAAGAAAAAAAAAAAAAAAAAAACTAGCAAATTAAATGTAACAGTGCATTGAAAAATAATAAACACATTATGATGTGGTTGAATTTATCCCAGGGAGGTGAGGATGAGTCAACATATATAAATCAATAAATGTGATATACCACATAAACAGAATTAAGGACACAAACTATATTATCATCTCAATAGATGCAGAAAAAGCAACTGATAAAATTCAGCGTATTTTATGATGAAAATTCTCAACTAACTATGAATAGAAGGAATATATCTCAACATACCAAAGGCCGTATATGACAAATATGACAAACCCACAGCCAACATTATAGTTAACTGGGAAAAGTTGAAAGCACTCCCTCTAAGAACTGGAACAAGGCAAGGATGAACATTTTCACCACTCTTTTTCAACATAGTACTAGAAGTCCTTACCAGAGCAATCAGGCAAGTGAAAATAAAAATTAAAGGCATCCAAATTGGAGAAGAGAAAGTCAAATTATGCCTGTTGGCCAATGATATAATCTTATGTCTAGAAAGTTCTAATGATGCCACCAAAAACCTCTTACATTTGATAAATGAATTAAACAACATTTCAGGATACAAAATTAATGTACTGAAATCAGTAGTGATCCTATACACCAATAATTCTCTAACTGAGCACCAAATCAAGAAGGCAGTCACATTTACAATAGGTATAAAAATGTCTGGGAATATATTAAACCAGGGATATGAAAGATCTTTATAAGAACTATAAAACACTGATGAAAGAAATTATAGATAATACAACCAAATGGAAAACAATCCCATGCTGATATGGTTTGTCTGTGTCCCTACCCAAATCTGACCTTGAATTGTAGCTCCCATAATCCCCACATGTCAAGGGAGGGACCTGGTGCAAGGTAATTGAATCATGGGGGCAGGTTTTTGCTGTACTGTTCTTGGGATAGTGAGTAGGTCTCATGAGATGTGATGGTTTTACAAAGGGCAGTTCCCCTGCACATGCGCTCTTGTCTGCTGCCATGTAAGATGTGCCTTTTCTCCTCCTTTACCTTCCACAATGATTATGAGGCCTCCCCAGCCATGTGGAACTGTGAGTTCTTTAAAGCTCTTTTTCTCTGTAAATTACCCAAGTCTCAAGTATGTCTTTATTAGCAGCATGAGAACTGACTAATATACATGCTCATGGATTGGAAGAATCATTATTATTAAAATGACCACACTGTGATATGGTACACATGTGTAATATATGGAATAGATATGGCATAGTATTACAGGTATAATATATGAAAGCACATTATCTTGTATAATCAGATTCTTCTAGCTAATCCGTATGCTTGTATTTAATTGTGATATTTCACTTGAAATAGCACTTTACTGATTACACCAGCTTTTACGTATCATTAAATGAGCCAGATTACATGAATGTATTTGGAAAGTCTCAAATGCCACTGAAAGGCAAAATACTTGATGGGTTATTAACAGTTATTGAGCACTAGTTTTTTGCCAGGTATTCTATGTGACATGTGCAGGTGAAGGACATGATCACCGCCTTGGAGGACCTCAGATTAAACAATTTAAACAGCACAGTAAATGTTGCAAAGAGGGAAACACAAAATGATATGGAACCACATACAACAACCACCTAGCCTAGACCTTGTGAGAATATGTATAACTGCCTATCAGTAGTGACATCCAAAGTCAGATCTTAAAGAAAAGAGTTATACAAATAGAGGTAAATGAGGATTTTAGGCAGAGTACACTACAGATGCAAAGGAACCACATGCATGAAGTACCATTTAAGATACTGTATTAGTTTGTTCTCATACTGCTCTGAAGAAATACCAGAGACTAGATAATTTATAAAGGAAAGAATTTTAATTGACTCACAGTTCTGTGTTGCTGGGGAGGCCTCGGGAAACTTACAGTCACGGCAGAGGCAAAGGAGAAACAGGTACCTTTTTCACAAAGTGGCAAGATGGAGTGAGTGCAAGCAGGGGAAATGCCAGACACTTCTAAAACCATCAGATCTCATGAGACTAACTATCACAAGAACAGCATGGGGGAAACCACCCCATGATCCAATTACTTTCCCCTGGTCCCACCCTTGACATGTGGGGATTATGGGGATTACAATTCAAAATGAGATTTTGGGTGAGGGCACAGCCAAACCATATCAGATATTGACTAAGAAAATATACTGGGGAACTCAGAGTTCTTGCTGCTGAACCAGCTCTGACGTTTACACTGTTGTAAATGTATGAAAGCAAATCAACCCCTATGAGCCTTAATCCCCCATCTCTAAAATGGGAGTTATCGTATCTTCCATAAGAGGTGTTTAAGAGCTATATAAACCGAAGAAGAGAAAATATGTCATGTGCCTAGAACAGCAGACAAACAAAGGTGCAGTGCATGGTAGCTCTCACTAGTACGATGTATTTTGATATATCAGTGCTATGGAAATATACTTACTAACAATTCTCATTCTTAGTTCTAGCACTCTGTTTATCACAACATTCTCCGAATTGCATAAGATACAAACACAATCCAAAAAATTGGAAATATAGCCAATTAATTCAGCTCTGAGATATTTACAGAAGACTTCAAAGATGATGCACATTGTGAACATTATTGAAAGTCTTCTTGGTTCTCAGGAAGAGAAATATTGCTGCTTCCAACTGTGTGCATGGGAAGAACTCTTGAAGTTCTTTTTGATGAGAATAAGAGCCAGTTAATAAAAAAGGTAGCATTATAGCAAGTTGTCAAAGGAAGCTGGAAGAACATCTTCAAATGGTTTTTGGCCCTCAGACCCTCAAAGTAGAACTTCTTTTTTTCAATACAGTCTAGTTTTCTATTCTAAGTATTTCCTCAAAAGGATCACAAGGTTAAACATAGAAGGTGGCTTATTAATGACTTTCAAAGGATGGCGCCACCCCTGTATAGGCCATTCAGTGAATGAGTTCTACAATGGCAGAGTGCTTTTTATTGAGAGGAAACACTCAGCCTGCACTCTGGTCAGGACGTTTTGTTCTCACGGAATTGCTGCTTTGCTCTTTCATCAATGGCTGTTTTATTTTTGGCTCAGTTCCAGTGCCAGAAGAACCATTGATCAGCAGTGAGAGGAGGCCTTTGATAGGTGGCCAAGGCAGAACAGAGGGTTGTCATGGATAATGTGATTCAGAAGTACAGTTTATGAATGAAGAAGAAGGAGAAAAAACCTTTCACCTGATCTGCGTTTTGGTCTATGAGTAGGAAGTTGAGCAGAAAGGAAGACAGCAATTAAAAAACATTTAATGAAAAATACATATTTGGAAAGAATGTGATGTTTCTAACAGACCTGCTTATTGTACACATTGGCTCCTTCCTTTCTCTCTTACCTTATTCATGCCATGCTCAATCTGGAAACTTCATCCAGCAGTAGAAAACTATTTGTAGTTTCCTGGAGACACTGTGCTATTTAATACCTCCATGTCTTTATATAAACTCTTTCCTCTGAATGGATTATCTTCCCTGACCTCCACTCAGGTCTGATTTCAGCTATGAAAATTTCTCTTATTTCTTATTTAAAAACGAGATTAACAGCACTTTGGAAAGCCAAGGCGGGCGGATCACGAGGTCGGGAGATCAAAACCAACCTGGCTAACATGGTGAAACCCTGTTTCTACTAAAAATACATAAAATTGGCCAGGCATGGTGGCGTGCACCTGTAGTCCCAGCTACTTGTGAGGCTGAGGCAGGAGAACGGCATGAACCCGGGAGGCAGAGCTTACAGTGAGTGGAGATCAAGCCACTCCACTCCAGCCTGGGCGACAAAGTGAGACTCTGTCTCAAAAAAATAAATAAATAAGTAAATAAATGAACAATTTGTTTCTTGACCATTTTATGATGCTTCTCTGTTGGAGTCATCACTGCTTCTTGGGCTGAGTTTACATATGGCCATGTAAAGTTCCCAGAAACCCACATGGGAAGCCTAGCACATTTTTAAAAATTTACCAATTTTCCTGGAAGAATTTGAGATTAAAAAGCCCAATGAATTAGAAGAAACATATTATGTAGCATTTACAAATTTTTCTTAAAATATAGAACAAGAATCCCAAGATGTTTATTCTTAGATATTTAAATATTTACTCTGTGGCTACTTATTGTGATTTTTGGCTTCAGATTTCTTGAGGGCAATCTATCTCTTTGATTTTCATAGAGAAGTTTAAGAATGAGGGGTAGAAACTTCTGTGATGCTACACCTCACCTTACATTTTGCTCATTTGTTCTTTTGTCTGTTTTACTGAGAATGTCAGGAAACACATTTAATAAAGGCACCTATTGTTATTCATCAGTGTGTCCTTAGTATCATGCATACAGAACACAATCAGGTGTCTTTCAAGTTAAACCAGAATGAAGCATATAGGATTTCATCAAGCATAGTAAAAAATAATGACATTAGACAACTCAGTTAATAAATCTGTTCTGTGAAGTGCTGAAAGTGGATGTCGCATAAGAAAAGGACAAAGCTGGTTTATACAACAGTCTGTCACATAGAAATCTCCCTTAATCAATATTTCACTGACACTGATCTTCATAATGTAGGCCTCAGAATAATTTGTGAGGCATTAAAAGGAGGTCAAATTTGATTAAATCTTATTTATAAACTCTCAGGGCTGGAAGTGGACTTAGGAATCATTTGGTTCAGAGATGGCAAATGTGCATGTGTGTGTGGCCACTTTCACTTTCTAAGACCCTGTCAGACATCATTAATCAATCGTGAGACTTCTTTTCACTGAGCCTAGTTACAGATGCAGAACATTTCTTAATTCACTACTCTAGACAGACACAAACAGTCAAAATGATCTTGCAAAAAAACTGATCGACATTTGATTGACTCCAACCCTAAATTCAAAAAATGGATGTCCTGTGTATTCTGCACAAACAAGCATCAAGTTCCTGATTGAGCACTTCTAAAATGAGGCATTCCCTGAGTAGGTCTTTTATCATATTATGATTATGTAATCAGTAATAAATACATGTGTCCTTAAGAAGAGTTACATGCATCCAGCAAATCCTAGCCCCCCAATACTGTAATCCACAGGACACTGCCAAACAGGAATTATTAATCCCATTTTATAAATAGGAAAAATTAGAATCTAAGACAGAGACGGAAAAGGCAATACATAGTTTGGCCTGCTTAGTGTTTTAAAGATAAAATTAAGCCTACATTTAAAAATCAAAAGATTTTGCATCAAAAATGTGGTTTCACCACTTCTTATTTAAAAGTAAGAATAAACCTGTTTTTTCATATGGTGGCAATTGGCCCATGCTTTATAGCATTTGGACCCTTTGATGGCTTTGTACTTGCAGTTTTCCACAATTCCCACTATGTTCACAATTCACGAGGGTTAACTTTTCTTCCTGCCTGCTTCAGTCATGCTACCTGTGAGTCTCTTGTAAGAAGCTGAGTTGACATTGACGCCAAGTTTCCCAAAGCTCATGTGGCTATTGTTTTTCTGCCATTGCATTTGCTCTTCCCTCTGACTTGAATGGCTTTCTCTTCCATTTCCATATTACTGAAACTAAAAATTGGCAGGGGTGAGGAAGACTAGGACTCTGGAGATGTGAAAACTTTGGAGAGTTTGTCTTACTTCTGCAGCCTCTTATACTCTGGGTAATTTGCAGATTTTATTTACCAAGGCAGAAAGCTGAGAATCCAGGTTTATAATAGTAAAGGACTGCTGGTGGGTGTCCAAAAAAATGGTAGAACTTTTAGCAGAGACCTCGATGGTCTCATTAAGCTTAGTATGTGTTTTCTAATTTCACCTGTATTTTTATTCATATCATACAACCTACCAGCTCACATGTCAGCTTACCATATGGAGACTCTCAGTTCTGCATGCATAAGTCATAGAGGATCTCAATAAAGTCTCATTGCCTTTACAGTGGTGTTTTGATAAGTGCACTTACTTTGTTGTCATGTCTTTGTTTTTCTCCTCCAGTGCCTATCTAATTACCTGTCACATAGTCAGAGCTCAATAAATGCTTCCCAAAGCATTCAACTGCATCATTGCTCAGCACCTTAATCTTCCTTCATGGTCTCTTGCAGATATTATGTCATAATCTACCCACAAGCCACCAAGAAGGAGGTGGAAAATGTTTTTCTCATTTCACTGATGGCAAATATCAGATAAAATAGGAACAATATGATTTACCTGATATCTTACATACCATTAAGGGCACAAATATAGTTTGCAAAATAGTGTTTGTTAAGTCACATGTCACTGAGAGACAGTGAAGTGAAACAGAATGAGTGTGGAATCTGCAACAAATTCTAGAGCTCATTGTTACTAGCTTCTGTTAACTGTGTCAGGTACTTCCCTTGGTTTTCTTGGGTACCAAGCTTCAATGCCTTTCAGGTGCATTGTAGTTTTTGGTTAAAAAGAATGACTGTCTACAATTTCAAGATGCTCAAACAGTTCTGTGCATATTCAAAAAGTTTTATTTCAGTTTTATGCCCAACTATCTTTCCTTCTGTAACTCAGTCTCAAGTACAAGTAGAACAGTGATATAGGACAAAGCTGGGGGAGTCCTAGTGTTAGATTGATTGCATACTGGTTTCCTTATTTCCAAAGGCTAACACAAGATTCTTTCCCTGGCTCTCTTGTTAAAATGCATTATCTCCCATGATGTGTCTCAACCCTTCTGATAAAGTGTCCTGTGATAGTTCTGCTTTATTGATGAGCCAGACATGATTATATGTGAAATATCAAGTGTAGGCATAGAATAGGGTGAAGCTGGAATCATTAACCATAGAGATATGTACAGCGTACGATTGGGGAAAAGAGATAAACAAGAGAAGCAATCAAGTAAACTTAGAGGAGGAATAAAAGGGGGTATAGGAAAAATTTCAATGTAAAAGTGATACTTCTGTTAGATCTTGAAGGATCTTGGTGAGTAAAAATCTCACCAAGGCAACACAAAATTAAAACCACTTTAGCCGAAGGAAACCAAGGAGGCAAAGAAGTGAGAACCATGGCGGGGTGCGATGGCTCACACCTGTAATCCCAGCACTTTGGGAAGCTGAGGCAAGCAGATAACTTAAGTCAGGAATTCGAGACCAGCCTGGCCAACAAGGTGAAACCCCTCTCTACTAAAAATACAAAAAGTTGAAGGTCGGGCCATGGTGGGGCAGAGGTCGGGAAGATGGCCTGGCGAGGCTGGGCACAGAGAGGCTGCGGTTGCGGCCAGGCATGGGCTGTGTCGGTGGGCGGCCACAGCTGTAAGGAACTCCCTGTGGCCCTAGCCCTGCCGCGGTTGCTCGGATGCAGTTTTAACTTATTTATTCAGCAAAAAATGCGGATTCAGAAAAGCACCCAGGAAGGTTGAACCTCGAAGATCAGACACAGGGACAAGTGGTGAAGCATACAAGAGGAACCACATGATTATCTCAATAGATGCAGAAAAGGCTTTTGACAAAA
>NC_045440.1:132178314-132193843 GCF_002776525.5 Piliocolobus tephrosceles | reverse complement strand
TGATGGGTGCTGACGAGTTGATGGGTGCAGCACACCAACATGGCACATGTATACATATGTAACAAACCTGCACGTTATGCACATGTACCCTAGAACTTAAAGTATAATAAAAATAAAAAAAAAAAAAAGAGAAGTGCTTTGATTCCTCCTGTGGAAGAAACAGTCTTTTATCCTTCTCCCTATCCTATAAGGAGTTTCATAAAACCTTTATTTTTTAGTGTTGGGTTTACAGGCTGTGCATTTGGATCAGCTGCTATTTGACAATATAAATCACTGAAATCCAGGGTCCAGAGTTATTTTGATGGTATAAAAGCTGATTGGTTGGATAGCATAAGACCACATAAAGAAGGAGACTTCAGAAAGAGATTAACAAGTGGTGGAATAATCTAAGTGATGGCCAGCGGACTGTGACAGGTATTACAGCTGCAAATGTCCTCGTATTCTGTTTATGGAGAGTACCTTCTCTGCAGCGGACAACAATCAGATATTTCGCATCGAATCCAGCCTCAAAGGTCCTTTGTTCTCCAAAGCTGCTGTCAACATTCAGTCATTTCTCCTTATTTCACATGGCAGCAAATGCGTATGTTTTGTGGAGCTTCTCTTCCAGCATAGTGAACATTCTGGGTCAAGAGCAGTTCATGGCACGGTACCTATCTGCAGGTGTTATTTCCAATGTTGTCAGTTACGTGGGTGAAGTTGCCACAGGAAGGTATGGACCATCACTTGGTGCATCTGGCACCATCGCAGCTGTCTGCACTAAGATCCCAGAAGGGAGGCTTGCCATTATTTTCCTTCCAATGTTGACGTTCACAGCACGGAATGCCCTAAAAGCCATTATCACCACGGATACAGAAGGAATGATCCGGGGATGGAAATTTTTTGATCATGCAGCACATCTTGCGGGAGCTCTTTGTGGAATATAGTATGTTACTTGTGGCCATGAACTGATTTGGAAGAACAGGGAGCCTCTAGTGAAAATCTGGCATGAAATAAGGACTAATGGCCCCAAAAAAGGAGGTGGCTCTAAGTAAAACTGGTATTGGACAATAGTGGTGCATCTGGTCCATGATGCCTGAGAGCCCCAGGAGACATCGGCCCTAGGGTGATCACGGCTATGCTCCCGCCTGGAAGATGCCAGCATCTGGCCTCCCAGTGTTTTCAGCTGTGTGCCCCAGTCTGTGTCTTTTTAGAAAGGGAATGATGATAAAGTTGTGAAGTAAAGGTTTCTATCTAGTTTGTAAAAAAAAAAAAAAAAAAATTCAAAAAGTCCGGGCATGGTGGTGCATGCTTGTAATCCCTGCTACTCAGGAGGCTGAGGCATGAGAATTGCTTGAACCCAGAAGGCAGAAGTTGCAGTGAGCGGAGATTGCACCACCACACTCCAACCTGGGCAACAGAGTGAGGTTCTGTCTCAAAAAGAATAAAAAACAAAAACAAAACAAAACAAAAAACTAAGAACAACTATCATGGTAGGAGGAAATCAATTCTGTTTTAGCAGAACACACCAGGGGGTATATGGCTGGAGATGGAGCAGAAAAAGGCTTTCAGTACTCATGAATGAAGAAAGGAAAGAATAAAGGACAGAAAAGAGGGAAGGAGGATGGGGAAGGAAGAGAGAGAGAGAGACAGAAAGATAGAGACAGAAGAAAATTGTCAGAGGCATTATTACAAAATATATTTATTAGTTTGGCATTTAAAACTTTCTCTAGACTTAGATTTGGGTAGAAAAATCTTTGCACAGGATCGACCAGTTGGAAAATGGTGGAGCTTAGTTTGTTTGTTTGTTTGTTTGTTTGTTTTGAGATGGAGTCTCACTCTGTAGTCCAAGCTGGAGTGCAGTGGCACAATCTCACCTCACTGTGACTTCCATCTCTGGGGCTCAAGCGATTCTTGTGCCTCAGTCTCCCAAGTAGCTGGGACTACAGGTGTGCACCACCATGCCCAGCTAATTTTTGTATTTTAGTAGAGAGGGGGTTTCACCATGTTGCCCAGGGTGGTCTCGAACTCCTGAGTTTTATTTTGTTTTGTTTGAGACAGAGTCTTGCTCTGTCACCCAGGTTGGAGTGCAGTGGCCCAATCTGGGCTCACAGCAACCTCTGCCTCCTGGGTTCAAGCGATTCTCCTGCCCCAGCCTCCCGAGTAGCTGGGACTACAGGCATGTGCCCCCACCCTTGCTTAAATTTTTGTATTTTTAGTTGAGGCGGGGTTTCACCGTGTCAGCCAGGATGGTCTCAATCTCCTGACCTCATGATCCGCATGTCTCGGCCTCCCAAAGTACTGGGATAACAGGTGTGAGCTACCACGCCTGGTCTGAGTTTTAATATAGGCCCTTTGATTTCAAAGCCCATGCTTATTCTCTGGTGTCACCCAGCACCTCCGAGATAAACTTCTCTGGTGAGGACTTGGCTGTCACCGAAACTGGTAAATGATGATGTTTGCTTCCAAATTAGCAGTATTCCTTTGTGCTTAAACTTTAACAGTTTGAATGAGATAGTTGCTACCTCACTTTGGATCTCTTTCCCATAATCCCAAAGCACTTTGAAGAGCTTATGCAAGAAGAGACAATTCAACAGATATTTACCAAAGCCCTACTCTGACTTTAATTAAACCTATAATTTTGGCAAGACACACAAAACTTGTCTTTCAAGGTTTTTCATTTAGTAAAATATTTTAAAGGAGATCAGTTTTGAATATTTAAGTAAGAAGCTCATGTGGGGATATTAGAAAGATCTGGGTCTGAACCTTCACTCTGCCACTTTCTACATGCATAATATTTATTATTATTTAACTGCTCTGACACTTAAGTTTCTTATTTTTTAAATGGGGAAAGTGAAAATCATACATTTTCAAAGCTTTGGTATGAAGATGAAATAGGACTACATGTGTAATATTCCTACTATAGCACCTACTACAGATCTTTAGAAGTAGAAGGTAAATTTATTTTTCATATGCACAGAGCTTCATATGAAAGAAAAATTGCCCTTATACTCACGGACCTTAGTTATGGAGCAAATACAGTGATTGGGCAGCTTTGGAGAATTTCCCAGGATGTTTGGGGCAGAGGTGGGAAACCCGCTCTGTTGCATGTCTTAGTACAAGATCTCAATTCAGAGAGGTTCTGCAGGACTTTTGCCTAATACATTGTTTCCATTAGTTCCCCTGCACCCATCTTTACTTTCTCCACCCATTCTACAAACCATGTCAGAACCCTCTGCCAGAATTCTCCACTCCAACTTCACAACCAGGCTGAGCTAGGCGGATTCACAAAGGCTGTTCCAAAGTTGAAGACTGGCCAGGATTAGCAGTGAAAGTTGACTGGTTTGGCATGGGCAGTGATTAATGATTAATCAGAATCAGTGTTAGCTGAACACTACAACTATGGCCATGCATTCTGAATAGGCAACAAATCAGTGATAGCTGGAATAGAGATGTGTATTTGGAAAGTTTACCTTTAGTTTAGTTGAATACTGAACTAGCAAACAACCAGTAAGAGGAATACACAGGAAGTCAAAGATACCAGTGGGTGAAAACGCAGCTGTCAATGCCACCCTGGCTCCTCAGAGGTGTGACTTGAGTCCGTAATAGAGCATAATAGTCCATATTGAGTCAGTGTGTTTCAGAACCTTCCATTTTTTATCTTTGGGTGCAAGCAGCCCCAACCCTCAAGGATCCATACTGTTTGCACAATAAGAAAATTTGACCTGCCCAAGGGTCATATCCTTCTGAGTATATTTCTTGCATCACTAGGAGTACTTAGCTTCCTGGTGGCCTGACCAGGGCCTTCTGCAGTGCCAGCTTAGCTGACTTGGCTTGTCCCCACTATACTGGGTACTGTCTAGTGACCTCCATAGCCAGGTAGCTTGAATTCAAGATTCCATTTCAACCACTTAAAGCTGAATGTAGATGAGCAATTTAAGTTCTAGAAATAGACTCTATAGAACAAACAAACAAACAAAAAAGCTGTTCCTCAAATTAACCTTGACTTTCCACCTTAAACTTTTTAATTAGAAAACTCTTTTGGAAAAAAATGAAAGATCTTAACTTTGTCTATCAGGTTTACACAATATAGGCCTTCCTGGACCCTCCTGCTGGATTTCCACTTATGCAGTTTCTCTGCCTGCACAAGCCTTTCTTGGTTCCTTAGTTACCCATCTGTTCAGAATGTTATTCTTTTATTCTTCCCTTATTAACTCCAGGTCACTTTCAGGTATCAGACTTAGAGTTCTCCAAGGTATGTTTCCTTGAGTCCTTCAGTTTATGCTATGTTTCATTTGTCTGATTTTGTTTATACTTTCAATGTCTTTTATACTGCTAAGCAAAACCATAATATATTAATCGGATGGATGAAAATGACATTACGCTATACCAATTATTGTTTCTACTGCAGAAGAAGTTATCTAGGGAAAAATGTAGCTTCTATTCTATCATGATTAACATAATTTGCCCCAAGAAAAGGACAAGATATAAAAATAAAGAGTTAATGGGTTGTCATGAATTTTCTTTTTAAATACTATCTTTTAACATTTTCTGATATATTTTTTAAAAGCCTAGGGAAACTGAAAACCTAATAGAAAAGTATAGCAATTATTTTTAATATTGATTTTCTGCACTACTTACAGTTTATGTGACTAATTTGGCCTGGGTAAATTGTCTTGTATTTTCCCTACATGTATTTCTTTCTTTTTAACAGCTTCATTGAGATATAATGTACATACTATAAAATTCAGCCATATAAAATCTGCAACTAATGATTTGTTTTTAGTATATTTACAGAGTTGTACAATCATCATCATATGGTAATTTTTAAATATAATCATCACCCCAAAAAGAAGCTGCATAAGCTATTTTTAAATACATTTTTTGCACAATTATGTATCTTTCTTACAGAGCACTGATCTCCTTTGTTAATACACATCTATTAATGTTTTGTTCAGTTAATACCTATTTCTTACTTTAAAGCATAAGCATGGGAACAGAGTTTGTATCTGCTTTGGGGTCACCTTTCTGTCACTAGTTCCTAGCAGACTGCTTGTCATATAGTAGAAGCTTTATTCCTTTGTTAAGGAATTTGACTCTCAAGCCTCAATATTGTCATCTATAAAGGAAGATGAAAATATTAATACATATCACACAGGATGTTTTGAGAGTCAAAAAATATAACGCATGCAAGTTCACTTTTTAAACTGAAATACCATATACATCTTAAATATTATTTA
The DNA here is from genome assembly GCF_002776525.5 of Piliocolobus tephrosceles. Lineage (NCBI taxonomy): Eukaryota > Metazoa > Chordata > Mammalia > Primates > Cercopithecidae > Piliocolobus > Piliocolobus tephrosceles. Next base: position 132,188,627 of record NC_045440.1, on the reverse strand, counting down.
ATAAATATTTTCAACTCAGGGAAAAATCTAGATTACAGAGATATGAAATTGGGAATATGATAGCAAGTGATGAGATGCTCTCAATTTCTCTTCCTTTTCCCAAGAACAGAGGAAGAATAAATTTCCTGGAGTTCTTTATGATTCTTATCGGCCATAAAGGATATTTTCATGACTACTTCTGGACAACGAGATGGGAGCAGGAGTGACATGCACCATTTGTAAGCCCAGACCTTAAAACCATCTTGAGGTTCTCATGACAAAAACAAAAGAATATGGAGTTGTAGTCACACTATGGAAGAATCATGGATGCATTTCTTTAAGGAAAACTTCTTAGAAAAGCAATCCAATCTGCAACAAACTGTAACATGAAGGAGAATTCCACTATTTTGTGTACTAAGTCACTGAGATTACCAGGTGGTTGGTTATATAACCTTACACAGAAATCGGTACTTTGAAGAGGGGACTACCATAACACAAAGATAAATATTTGGTATTGGTTAAGCCTTCAGAGATGAGCATCAAGGAAGCTGACACAGGCTGGAAGCATAGGTCTTCAGATTATGCAGTTGCAAGACACTTCATTTGAATCCCTTCTTAGTTGCAGTTGTTCTCAATACAGATAGCATGCTTAGTCAATCAATAGCTCTAGCAGAAAGGCTTGGAAAGCAGAATCTTAGTAGAATATGTTGGCTACCAATGGATGGTCTGTTAAGATATTATAAGTTATGACCTCAAGGAAGAATTAGATACTTTGCAGGCAGAAGTGAAAGAGATACTTTGCAGGCAGAAATGAAAGAGAATAAAGAAAGTGGAGAAATTCAAGGCCTTTTAGGGGTGAAAAAGTGAAAAGATTCTAGATTCTAGACCTTCAAAAGTAAGATATGAGATGTTTAATGACTTTGAAATACTAAGTCTAGGAAAAATCCTTCAGTTGGATGAGTGACTAGAGCAATGATAAATTCAGACTCCGTCAATCCCATTCAATCCCACTAACCTCAAGGTAGCTTTAGTTAAGACAGAGAGGCAGGGTTTTGAAAAAGCAAAGAAATAAAGCAGGTCTGAGAACTGTGTCTAGGAAAGGTTTTAGGGTATGGTTACTGGACATGAAACTGGCTGGAATGTATAGAGATTAGAAGCTATGAAGGTGTTGAAAGAATTACATTGACAAATAAGTCACAAATTCATTCAAAACGTCTTTGGCTTTTTGAGACTTGAGGTGACTTTTAGGATTCTGACCTATCACAAGCAGGCAGAAAGCCTCAAAACCCCTAACAATGGTATGCTCTCCAGCATTCACTTTAGAGTCCCCAAAGAAACTGAACAAAGAGAAGACCCTCAAGAGTAGAGCCACAGTCCATAAACTATAAAAGACAAGGGATTTCCTCCAACAGAGAGCAAAATCAGAGCCTAAAAGGAACTATTTTTACTCACCCAGACTAGGGCGAATTCATAAGATTGGCCCCATGGAATTTCAGAGCAATTATGACCAGTGTTGTAGCTCAAAGCCCTCAGGAAGCAGATTCAGAAACCCTGAGATATGTGTGCCACAGGTTATTTGGGAAATGTCGTTGGAAACAACACCTCTAAGGAGTAAGAAAAGTAAGATTAGGCAAAGGGAAACATTGAACCAGTGAAGTGATTTCAATAAAGAACTCAGCCAATCCCACCAGATGTTAGAGGGTAGGAGATTCCTTCAAGTTGTCCCCATTGAGACAAAGAGTTGATGTCTCATACTCTGCACTAGTCATTGGATGCAAGCTTCCACAAGGCAGGTCATATTCTTGGTCAGGACAGTGATTTTTAGATAGCAGTTCCTGGAGGGGGCTCATCTGTGAGCCATCAGCAGCTGAGAGGCTAAGGACCTTGGTCATAAAGGAAGATCTGGGGAGGGCACCACAGCATCCACCATAACTATTGATTTATGTGTCTTGTATTTTTTCCCTTCATAAATGAGAGTACACATTGCAATGATCCCATCCCTATTCTACTATTGTATATTTGATGGTGGTAGCCAAGGAGGGAAATTGGGGTTGGATACTGGTCTTCATGAACTATCAGACCATAAAAATAAAACTGGCCCAATTTTTCAATAAGCCAGAAGCCCATAGAACTGAAGCTTGAGAAACTTACATTTTTACAATGAGACGCACCCGCTGCCTGTTGACCAGCTCTGCTTCCTTACACTTTCCCAATTCTTGGTTTCCCACACGTGGTTATAATGAGATGCAAGACCTCTATTTAATCACCTGCGGCCTGTTGACCAACTCCTTTTCTTTGCCCCTCCTGTTTTCCTTTGCAGTTGTATAAATTACTAACTTCAGTTGAGGGGGAGACATGGATTTGAGATTTGTCTTCAATCTCTTTGGTTGACATCACCTGTAACAAAGCCTACTTCCCTGGCAATACCCATTGCCTCAGTAATTGTCTTTCTGTGTGGCAAGCAACAGGACCTGAACCCCTGGCATTCAGTAACAAGGGCACACATGTGAATCTAGTGTAGAGACCTGAACATTATCTGGAGATCTGCTGTTTTGAAAAGGACATCAAATTGTTCTCCATGGGGAGGATGAGGACATATTTCATGTTTAGAAGAAAGAATAAACTTGATCCATGATGATCAGACAGGATTAATCACAGACTAACTTGATGTTCACAAATACCATTTGTCCTTCAAGGGGACACAGGAGAACATTATTTTCACCTTCCCTTGCACTTAGCTTGTATCTAGTTATAGCCAATAGAATGTGGAGGTAAGAGAAGGAAGCCACTTCTAGACACAGTCCTGAAAATCTTCAACAAGTATCTCAGTCTACACTCTTATCCCATCCATGAAGCTGGAAGTGAAAGACCCCCAAGTTGGTAGAGCTGTTTTATAGACTATAATATGACTGAGCCAAATTATAGAAAGAATTGAATTCCTAAATTACTTGTCAAAGAAGAGCCACCTAACCTACAGTGGATTGTACCTGAGAAATAAACTTTTGTGGTATTAAAGCACTGGGAGTAGGGGTTGTGTGTTAGCTGTGAGTAGGAATGGCAAACCTGAGTTATGCAAAAAACATAGCTTTATATGTGTTCCTGAAGTTAGGAGAGTAGATAAGATTACCTGGAAGAGTCACAGGAAGACACAACTTTTCCAAATTTCAAGGAAAATATTCAGTTGCCTGTGAGAACAATACAATGCCTGAAGATGCTTCTTATATATGAGTAGGTGATAAAGAAACATAAGTTTTTGGCTGGGCGCAGTGGCTCATGCCTGTAACCCCAGCACTTTGGGAGGCCGAGGCGGGTGGATCATGAGGTCAGGAGATCGAGACCATCCTGGCTAACACAGTGAAACCCTGTCTCTACTAAAAATACAAAAAATTAGCCTGGCGTGGTGATGGACACCTATAGTCCCAGCTACTCGGGAGGTTGAGGCAGGAGAATGGCGTGAACCTAGGAGGCAGACCTTGCAGTGAGCAGAGATCTCGCCACTGCACTCCAGCCTGGGGGACAGAGTGAGACTCATCTCAAAACACAAAACAAAACAAAAAAAACCAAAAACATAAGTTTTAGCATTTTCATAGGTCTTTAATACCAAGGTAACAGTTAAGATCTTGAACCTGTAGGATAGTTTTCCAAATGTGGAAAGTCAGTGTTCTGCAGGCTCCTTAGGGCCTTTAATACGTTCCTACACATTGCTACCCCAGCCTACCACTCCCACTCCTACCACCAGCCAGTACCCACTGCTCCCACCCCCACAGGCTTCCAAGCCCCCAGGAAATCAACTGAAGCCTTTTCTAATTTTTTTTTTTACCTTTTGTCAAGGAATATATGCTTTTCCAAGCCTATAGAGATGGCTCTTTACATCCATGTGTTCCACATCCATACATTCAACCAACAGGGGATAGAAAATATTTGGGAAAACAGATTGTGTCTGTACTGAACATGTTCCAGTTTGTTCTTCTTGTCATTATTCCCTGAACAACACAGTGTAACAACTATTTTCATAGCATTTACATTGTATTAGGTACCATAAATGATCTAGAGATAATTTAAAGTATACAGGATGATATGCATTGGTTATATGTAAATACTACACTGTTTTATATTAGAGACTTGAGTATCTGTAGATGTTGATATCTAAGGTAGGTCCTGGAGCTAATTCCAGACAGATACAGAGGGATAATGGTACAGGATACATTTCCAAAATCTCCTCTATACCAGTGTTTAAACAAAACAAAACAAAAAATGCATGGAAAGCATTTTTATAGGCCATAAGGTTGTTTTGATTGTTTTCATCACCAGAGAAGGAAGACAAAACCAAATGGGTAAGGGAAGTGTTAGAAAGATAAAAAGCCTGGTGTACATTCTGCCTTCTTCTTTCAGTACTGAACCTTATTAGTGGTGGAGAGCATTGAGGCATCTCTAAGGGGCATGTGATGCTTTCTCCCTGAGCTGCAGTAATCTCAGTTATGGATGCTGATCAAGAAGAGCAAATTAAAGATCCCCAGTCTCCATCATCTAAGTGGCAGTATCATCGAGACAGTAGTGTAGTAAGTATTGCACAGCTAGATGTCATGCATCATCATACATATGCTGGAATTTTATGCGTTTTAAGATCAAAACAGGTGTTTAAAATGATAGCTTTTGCTCCAAGGCCTAGAAACAGGAGAAAGGCACTGTTTCTCTGCTTTCAAGAAACAATTGCTCAGAAGGGAAAAAAAGCTGTTTAAAACTTCATGCCATAATTCTACAATTGATTATTAGTGCCACAGAGAGCATAGTACAAATTTATTTTCAACCACTGAGAATAATAATACAAAAAAACTATCTTAAAAGAGGGTATTTTTAGCATAATAAGTGATTGTGTGGTTATATATAGATTTTGTTTCACTTTCTTCCAACTGTGAATGTGATTGTTTTCATATGCTTGGGAAATTTGCATATAATGTGTGCTATTTGTATCATGGCCAAATCACTTGGATTCAAGCTCAAACTGCTCACTGAAACAGGATGGAAGCCCACTGAGATAAATATAGTTATCTTTCATTTCCCAAGACTCAAATCCAGGAAAATATCTTCCCCTTTTCCTAAATTTGCCTGTCTGTCAAATTTGCAAATAATTATCAAATTCTCACTGCTAGGAAAATGAGCAATTGGATAAAGCATCAATAATTGTGGTCTATAGCTTGGGAGCAAAGAGAAGAAAAAAATTGCAAATGAAAATGCATTTGACTTCTTACTATGTTACAGGTTGAGTTCATTAAAAAAAAAAAAAAACCTTACTTGTGAAACTTTTCAGCAGTAGAAAAAGCCTTCATATGTTTTTTGTTAATTGAAATTTTATTTGCATACCATAAAATTTACTATTTTAATTACACAATCTAATTGTTTTTCGTATATTCACAAAGTTGTGGAATCCTCACTATTGTTCAACTATAGAACATTTTAATCACCCTAAAAAGTAGGCTTGTACCCATTAACAATCACTTCTCATTTGTCTCTCCAGCCCCTTGAAACCCTTAATCTACATACTGTGTATATGGATTTGTCTTTCTGAACACTTTATGTAAATAATGTCATATGATCTGTGTTCTTTTATATCTGGCTTCTTTCAGTAGCCTCACTTTATGGATAAGTTAGATAGGCCCGTGATAGGAAAACAAATTGTCCAAGTTACATAAATTTTTCTGGGCACATCCAGAACTAGAATCTGCTCTTATGAGATCTGCATTTAGCAGAATACTAGCTGAGTACTTGCCGGGATCTCTGTTCTCAAGAGGGCTTTCAACCTCATTGGAAATGTCACCGAATAAAGAAAATTGTGTTTATTGTAAGTTTCCTTTGAGAATGCTATGCAAGATTGGAAAAAGACTTTGGTAAGCTACATGGGATGTAAGAGGAAATATGAGCTCACTCTATAGCATGACCAAGTCACAAGAGATCGTACCTAAATTACCCTATAATAAGTATGGATTTGGTGAAGAATATGGCATTTGTGTTGCTGAGTGGGTATATGATATTGGGGCTGAGTCTCCCAAAATAAACTTTGAACACATATATAACAAATATATTTGTGAAGGAATGCTAAGGAATAAGCTTGTCCAAGCCTTCTGCATTTCCCCTCAGCTCTCACATGTGGGCCCCTGGCTCCAACACCAAGGCCCCCTCAGTTGAAATTTTTACAATACTGACTTTATTTTGGTAAAACCCATTCTGCCTGAAATATTCCCTGTTGAACTCAAACCCCATAGCAACATCACCCTCTTCCTTCATGAAATCAGTCTATTTCCATCATTGCAGACCTGTAAACTTTCTTACTTCTCTCAATTGTATTTCTCTATCTCAGATAATTCACCATATCTTTTTTATTGTAACCCATACTGGATTTCAAGTGAACCAACATAAGTAACTTGTCTTCCTAAAGTCCCAATGCACTAACTGTATCTTCTGTCCCCAGTTCTGTACCCACCCATGGCCCAGGTTACAAACTTAGACCTCTGTAGGGCTACTCTGGTGTGGAGTCCACTTTCTAATCATGATGACTTTCCTTTTATTAGATCATGCAAAAGTAATTGCAGTTTTTGCCATTACTTTTAATGCAAGATTAGAAAAAGACTCTGGTTGGCTACATGGAATGTAAAAGAAAATATGAGGAATTTGATAATTCCTTCAGGAACTCTTCACTCAGAGGAAGCAGAGAAGGGAGATTTCTTAACAGAAGAAAGAAATATCCTTAACAGGAAATTTGAACTTTAGATCTACAGATTATTTGTACAAGTAAGAGTAAGGCAAGCGAAAAAGAAAAGAGACTGCTTTAAACTGGAAGGGAATGGAAAGTTAAAGACCAAATCCCAGCTTCTTTTGTCATCAACAGGAATGGGGGCCCAGAACAAGAGAGAATGTTTTTCAAAAACAAGTGACTTTTGAAAAATTTATATTTTTTACATTTTATTTTATGTTTAAATTTTGACTCCACTTCACATTGTTTGGGTTAACACAATAGTTTTTGAGAAGAAAGAATTTTCCTAGGCCAGATGGGCGTTCTCCCTATACCAACTGTCTGGCCTTTGTTTGCAAACCATAGTCAAACCATCAAATGGGCTTCATGCATAGCCCAGGAGTACATTAGCAGAGCAGATGATAAAAGGTCAAGAATATGGGCTATTTAGATATAGATGAAATCTGACAGATGAAACACTAAAGTAAACTAATAAGACCAAGAGGGAACTGACATTAAAGTTTGGGTAAGAAACTGATTACCCAAGATGCTACATAAACAATGAGGACCACTATGGCTATTGAACTGTTGTTGGAAAGCAGTCATCTCCAACAAAAGTGCTCAAAAAATATTGAGATCCTGACTCTTCATGGATTCCCTTATCATCTTTGCTTCCCAAATACATTAAGAAAATCAAGGAAATTAAATTAGGATTTTATTAATCATCTGGAAAATAGAATTATCCCGGTAAATTGAGCGTTCCAGTTGACATAGTTAATATTTGTCACCTTAAGACTTACTAACTATTCAAGAATTTAAAATGCTATGTATTCGTCAATGTTCTCCAGAAAAAAGCAGAACTAATAGGAGATAGATGGATAGATAGATAGATAGATATGGTCAGCTCTCTGAACTCATGGGGAACTGGTTCCAGGACATCCCACGAAAAACAAAATTAGAGGATGCTCAAATCCCTTATGTAAATTGGCATACACAATTGCCCTTAATATCCATGATCTGTGTCTGTGATTCAACCAATCATGGATTAAAAATAAGTACTTTTGGCCTGCCATAATCAATGGTTTTGATCTGTGGTTGGTTAAATCCACAGATGCAAAACTTGCATATATGGAGGGCTGACTGTATTGAGAGAGACAATGAGATTATAAGGAATTGGCTCGCATGATTATGGAGGCTGAGAAGCCCCACATTGTGCCCTTTGAAAGCTGGAGATCTCAGAAAGCTGGTGGTGTATTTCTTTTCAAAGAAGGAAGGAGAAATGATTGATTAATTTATTAAGGGTTGACACAAGAAACCCTCATGTCTCGTGTTAGGCACGAGAAAAGTTTTTCTTCTTCTGGAGTCCACAACCCACTCTTGAGAACCAGGAAAACTGATGGGGTAAGTTCTAGTTCAAGTTTGAAAGTCTGAGAACCAGGAATGCAGCTGGTGCAAGTCTTAATCTGAGGGAAGAAGTCCAATGTCTCACTTTGCTCAGTTGGGCAAAGAGAGAGACATTTCCCTTCCTCTGCCTTTTGTTCTATTCAACCTGCAATAGATTGGATGATGCCCATCCACACTGGGAAGAGCAATTTTCTTTACTCAGGCTACGGATTCAAATGGTGATTTCTTCCAGAAACAGCCTCACAGACACATCGAGAAACAATGTCTAGCTAGCTATCTGGGCACTCTGTAGCTTAGTCAACTAAACACAAAATTAACCATCATGCTAATTATTTGAAAATTGTTAATCCTCTGGTTGTAAAGATGCAAAAAGAGTGGCTATGCTGCCTGCCTCCAAGTTGCTCTCAGGTCTAATTCTTTATTGTGACTGAAAGCAGAGCAGTCTTCAGAAGGGAATGATTTTCTCCAGCATCACCTAACAGGTGAATTTAGTGACAGTTTACAGCTCCTTGTTGCTAATCATGATCTCAGAGAATACAGAATTTCTTTGCTGTCCCATTGGCATATGTCTGTGTCATCTTTAGATGAAACATCATCTTCATGCCAGCTCAGCGTTTATTTTTAATTTGTCGTTCGCTGCCTTACCCCAAGAGAGCAGAGTTCCCATTAACTAGAATGATTCCCAAGAATGGTGTTTTTTTTTTTTTTTTTTTCTTCCTCTCAGATAAAGATATGACTTTGAACAAGGGAGAAGTACTCAAGTTGTGGAATCATAGACCCAAGTCACAGTTTTATCTTTGCCATTTATTTTGAACACAATACTTCCCACCATTTTTCAAATCTGAAAAGTTAGCAGATAGCTAACATAATCTCTAAAGCTTTCTACACGCTCTGAAAAACAATTAAGTTTGCGCCTAGGTTGTTGTCTTAGAAAAATTTAGTATGCCTATGGTGATACTAGATGAAGACTGGAAACAAAAATAAACAAGATGCAGTGCTTGCCACTGAATATCTCAGTCTGGTAAGGAAGGTATATGAATCATTAACCACAGTACGCTGTGATGAGTGCTAATTAGGGGATATACTTGATCTAACCTATTCATACCATCTTATTATCAAATTCAAAAGACTACAAAATGACTGCTGAAGGTTAGAGACTCTTTTGAGGATATAGATAACTTTTTTTTTAATCCAGATGAAACCAATGACCTTTCTTCTAGGACGTTATCACAAGGTTCCAACTCCATGTACTAAACAATATTTTTCTTAAGTGTGAGAACAGAAGAAAGAAAGGCTAGACTTACAAGGAAGGAAAAAGGGACTCAAAGGCAAAGGCCATGATTTAATTTTTCAAAAACTTGGTGGAGCACAGTGTCTCAGACCTGTAATCCCAGCACTTTGGGAGGCCAAGATGGGAGAATCACTTGAGGCCAGGAATTTAAGGCCAGACTGTGCAATATAGTGAGACCCCAGTCTCTATCAAAAAAGAAGTAATAATTTAAAAAATTATATATATGTGTGTGTGTATATATATATATATATTTGAACACGATTTTGAAAAATAAATAATTTCCATTACCTAACACAGATCTTGGCATGATACACATGTTCAGGTACATGCTCATTCATTCATTCATTCACTTACTCATTTGGTACATACTGAACATCTGCTATGTGCCAAATGCTATGCTGAGTACTAGGAATACAACGATGTACAAAGCATCCAAGGTTTCAGTCCTCAAGGAACTTATATTAAAGTGAAAGGTGAACTATAAACTAGAAAACAAAATATTTTGATTAGTCTTGTGAAGGGAATAAGTGGTGACATGACAGAAAAAACAGAGAGGGTTGCTGCATGAAGCAGGCTGATCTGGAATAGTCCCTTTTAGAGGTTAACAATGTAAAGGCCCTTCTTGGTGCATAGGAAGGGAAGAAAGAACACAAGACCACCAGGATCATATTTAGTGAAGAGAGAGGATGGTAACAACATGACTTAGTGAAGGTGAGTAGATGAAGCATGTGTTGTCAAGTCAGAGCCTAATAACATGGCTGCAAGGGATGAGGAGAAGGGAGGCAGCAAATATTTTACCTAAATTTAGTTAAATGAACTAGAAATTTAGTTAAATGAACTAAAGGAGAAGGAAGAAAGGAGGGAGGGAAGGAAGGAAGGAAGGAAGGAAGGAAGGAAGGAAGGAAGGAAGGA